>NW_023396781.1:3908359-4041422 GCF_011125445.2 Fundulus heteroclitus | reverse complement strand
GTTTGGTGTAATCTGGCCCAAATGTTGCTATGCAAGCTTCCTGTGGTAAGGGCTACAAACCTGGACGAGCCATCTCTCAAAGACCTTCCATTTTAGTTGTTTTGGACCGGGTATTAGTTGAGGCACAGCACGGCTTTCTCTCGGCCCTGGGGCAGATAGGACCCCAAATACCAGGGCCTGCTATTATCACATCTAGAAACGTGCGTTTGATATCCAAGTTAAGTAGAAACTTTACTGTGTCTCCTTTGGGCCTGGTGGGGGCTCCATGAAGCATAACTCCCTGGCAGCTAGGGTTGGGATCTTTGGTCAGGCTCATCCCAGAGGGCGGATTTGCACAAATGTCATTCAGGGGGGTGACAGTTGAGTGGATTCTGTGAGTTTATGGTATCGGCTGGAGCGTTTCATCCTTGGCATGGACATGGGCAGGAAGGTGTGGAAAAATGACCAAAATGCAACTTTGACACCTCATAACTCTGAGACGCAATTTGGTTTATATCTGGCCCCAAATTTGCTAGCAAGCTTCCCTGTTGTGTAGAGGTGCTACAACCCTGAGAGGAAGGCCTATCTCTCAAAGACCTTACCATCTGTTAGTTGTTTTTGGACCGGTATTAGGTTGACGGCACAGCACGGCTTTCTCTCGGCCCCTGGGGCAGATAGGGACCCCAAATTACCAGGGCCTTGCTCTACTCACACCCTAGAAACCGTGCGGTTTAATATCTCCAAGTTAAGTAGAATCTTTACTGGTGTCTCTTTGGGCCTGGTGGGGCTCCATGAAGCCTAAAATCCTTGAAGCTAGGGTTGGGATCTTTGGTCAGGCTCATCCCAGAGGGCTGATTTTCACAAATGTCATTCGGGGGGTGACAGTGAGTGGATTCTGTGAGTTTGGTGTCGCTGGAGCGTTTCGTCTTGGCATGACAGGGGCAGGAAGGGGTGGAAAAATGACCAAAAAATGAAACTTTGACACCTCATAACTCTGAGACGTTTGGTTTAATCTGGCCCAGATTTGCTATGCAGCTTCCTGTGGTAAGGTGCTACAAAACCTGGAAGAGCCTATCTCTCAAAGACCTTCCATCTGTTAGTTGTTTTTGGACCGGTTATTAGGTTTGACGGCACAGCACGGCTTTCTCTCGGCCCCTGGGGCAGATAAGGGACCCCAAATTACCAGGGCCTGCTCTACTCACACCCTAGAAACCGTGCGGTTTGATATCTCCGAGTTAAGTAGAATCTTTACTGGTGTCTCTTTGGGCCTGGTGGGGCTCCATGAAGCCTAAATCCTTGAGCTAGGGTTGGGATCTTTGGTCAGGCTCATCCCAGAGGGCTGATTTTCACAAATGTCATTCGTGGGGGTGACAGTGAGTGGATTCTGTGAGTTTGGTGTCGCTGGAGGCGTTTCGTCTTGGCATGACAGGGGCAGGAAGGGGTGGAAAAAATGACCAAAAATGAAACTTTGACACCCTCATAACTCTGAGAGGTTTGGTTTAATCTGGCCCAAATTTGCTATGCAGCTTCCTGTGGTAAGGTGCTACAAACCTGGAAGAGCCTATCTCTCAAAGACCTTCCATCTGTTAGTTGTTTTTGGACCGGTTATTAGGTTTGACGGCACAGCACGGCTTTCTCTCGGCCCCTGGGGCAGATAGGGACCCCAAATTACCAGGGCCTGCTCTACTCACACCCTAGAAACCGTGCGGTTTGATATCTCCAAGTTAAGTAGAATCTTTACTGGTGTCTCTTTGGGCCTGGTGGGGCTCCATGAAGCCTAAATCCTTGAGCTAGGGTTGGGATCTTTGGTCAGGCTCATCCCAGAGGGCTGATCTTCACAAATGTCATTCAGGGGGTGACAGTGAGTGGATTCTGTGAGTTTGGTGTCGCTGGAGCGTTTCATCTTGGCATGACAGGGGCAGGAAGGGGTGGAAAAAATGACCAAAAATGAAACTTTGACACCTCATAACTCTGAGACGTTTGGTTTAATCTGGCCCAAATTTGCTATGCAGCTTCCTGTGGTAAGGTGCTACAAACCTGGAAGAGCCTATCTCTCAAAGACCTTCCATCTGTTAGTTGTTTTTGGACCGGTTATTAGGTTTGACGGCACAGCACGGCTTTCTCTCGGCCCCTGGGGCAGATAGGGACCCCAAATTACCAGGGCCTGCTCTACTCACACCCTAGAAAACCGTGCGGTTTGATATCTCCAAGTTAAGTAGAATCTTTACTGGTGTCTCTTTGGGCCTGGTGGGGCTCCATGAAGCCTAAATCCTTGAGCTAGGGTTGGGATCTTTGGTCAGGCTCATCCCAGAGGGCTTGATTTTCACAAATGTCATTCAGGGGGTGACAGTGAGTGGATTCTGTGAGTTTGGTGTCGCTGGAGCGTTTCTTCTTGGCATGACAGGGGCAGGAAGGGGCTGAAAAATGACCAAAAATTAACTTTGACACCTTCATAACTCTGAGAGTTTGGTTTAATCTGGCCCAAATTTGCTATGCAGCTTCCTGTGGTAAGGTGCTACAAACCTGGAAGACCCTATCTCTCAAAGACCTTCCATCTGTTAGTTGTTTTTGGACCGGTTATTAGGTTTGACGGCACAGCACGGCTTTCTCTCGGCCCCTGGGGCAGATAGGGACCCCCAAATTACCAGGGCCTGCTCTACTCACACCCTAGAAACCGTGCGGTTTGATATCTCCAAGTTAAGTAGAATCTTTACTGGTGTCTCTTTGGGCCTGGTGGGGCTCCATGAAGCCTAAATCCTTGAGCTAGGGTTGGGATCTTTGGTCAGGCTCATCCAGAGGGCTGATTTTCACAAATGTCATTCAGGGGGGTGACAGTGAGTGGATTCTGTGAGTTTGGTGTCGCTGGAGCGTTTCGTCTTGGCATGACAGGGGCAGGAAGGGGTGGAAAAATGACCAAAAATGAAACTTTGACACCTCATAACTCTGAGACGTTTGGTTTAGTCTGGCCCAAATTTGCTATGCAGCTTCCTGTGGTAAGGTGCTACAAACCTGGAAGAGCCTATCTCTCAAAGACCTTCCATCTGTTAGTTGTTTTTGGACCGGTTATTAGGTTTGACGGCACAGCACGGCTTTCTCTCGGCCCCTGGGGCAGATAGGGACCCCAAATTACCAGGGCCTGCTCTACTCACACCCTAGAAACCGTGCGGTTTGATATCTCCAAGTTAAGTAGAATCTTTACTGGTGTCTCTTTGGGCCTGGTGGGGCTCAATGAAGCCTAAATCCTTGAGCTAGGGTTGGGATCTTTGGTCAGGCTCATCCCAGAGGGCTGATTTTCACAAATGTCATTCGGGGGGTGACAGTGAGTGGATTCTGTGAGTTTGGTGTCGCTGGAGCGTTTCGTCTTGGCATGACAGGGGCAGGAAGGGGTGGAAAAATGACCAAAAATGAAACTTTGACACCTCATAACTCTGAGACGTTTGGTTTAATCTGGCCCAAATTTGCTATGCAGCTTCCTGTGGTAAGGTGCTACAAACCTGGAAGAGCCTATCTCTCAAAGACCTTCCATCTGTTAGTTGTTTTTGGACCGGTTATTAGGTTTGACGGCACAGCACGGCTTTCTCTCGGCCCCTGGGGCAGATAGGGACCCCAAATTACCAGGGCCTGCTCTACTCACACCCTAGAAAACCGTGCGGTTTGATATCTCCAAGTTAAGTAGAATCTTTACTGGTGTCTCTTTGGGCCTGGTGGGGCTCCATGAAGCCTAAATCCTTGAGCTAGGGTTGGGATCTTTGGTCAGGCTCATCCCAGAGGGCTGATCTTTACAAATGTCATTCAGGGGTGACAGTGAGTGGATTCTGTGAGTTTTGGTGTCGCTGGAGCGTTTCATCTTGGCATGACAGGGGCAGGAAGGGGTGGAAAAATGACCAAAAATGAAACTTTGACACCTCATAACTCTGAGACGTTTGGTTTAATCTGGCCCAAATTTGCTATGCAGCTTCCTGTGGTAAGGTGCTACAAACCTGGAAGAGCCTATCTCTCAAAGACCTTCCATCTGTTAGTTGTTTTTGGACCGGTTATTAGGTTTTGATCGGCACAGCACGGCTTTCTCTCGGCCCCTGGGCAGATAGGGACCCCAAATTACCAGGGCTTGCTCTACTCACACCCTAGAAACCGTGCGGTTTGATATCTCCAAGTTAAGTAGAATCTTTACTGGTGTCTCTTTGGGCCTGGTGGGGCTCCATGAAGCCTAAATCCTTGAGCTAGGGTTGGGATCTTTGGTCAGGCTCATCCCAGAGGGCTGATTTTCACAAATGTCATTCGGGGGGGTGACAGTGAGTGGATTCTGTGAGTTTGGTGTCGCTGGAGCGTTTCGTCTTGGCATGACAGGGGCAGGAAGGGGTGGAAAAATGACCAAAAATGAAACTTTGACACCTCATAACTCTGAGACGTTTGGTTTAATCTGGCCCAAATTTGCTATGCAGCTTCCTGTGGTAAGGTGCTACAAACCTGGAAGAGCCTATCTCTCAAAGACCTTCCATCTGTTAGTTGTTTTTGGACCGGTTATTAGGTTTGACGGCACAGCACGGCTTTCTCTCGGCCCCTGGGGCAGATAGGGACCCCAAATTACCAGGGCCTGCTCTACTCACACCCTAGAAACCGTGCGGTTTGATATCTCCAAGTTAAGTAGAATCTTTACTGGTGTCTCTTTGGGCCTGGTGGGGCTCCATGAAGCCTAAATCCTTGAGCTAGGGTTGGGATCTTTGGTCAGGCTCATCGCAGAGGGCTGATTTTCAAAAATGTCATTCAGGGGGTGACAGTGAGTGGATTCTGTGAGTTTGGTGTCGCTGGAGCGTTTCGTCTTGGCATGACAGGGGGCAGGAAGGGGTGGAAAAATGACCAAAAATGAAACTTTGACACCTCATAACTCTGAGAGGTTTGGTTTAATCTGGCCCAAATTTGCTATGCAGCTTCCTGTGGTAAGGTGCTACAAACCTGGAAGAGCCTATCTCTCAAAGACCTTCCATCTGTTAGTTGTTTTTGGACCGGTTATTAGGTTTGACGGCACAGCACGGCTTTCTCTCGGCCCCTGGGGCAGATAGGGACCCCAAATTACCAGGGCCTGCTCTACTCACATCCTAGAAACCGTGCGGTTTGATATCTCCAAGTTAAGTAGAATCTTTACTGGTGTCTCTTTGGGCCTGGTGGGGCTCCATGAAGCCTAAATCCTTGAGCTAGGGTTGGGATCTTTGGTCAGGCTCATCCCAGAGGGCTGATTTTCACAAATGTCATTCAGGGGGTGACAGTGAGTGGATTCTGTGAGTTTGGTATCGCTGGAGCGTTTCATCTTGGCATGACAGGGGCAGGAAGGGGTGGAAAAATGACCAAAAATGAAACTTTGACACCTCATAACTCTGAGACGTTTGGTTTAATCTGGCCCAAATTTGCTATGCAGCTTCCTGTGGTAAGGTGCTACAAACCTGGAAGAGCCTATCTCTCAAAGACCTTCCATCTGTTAGTTGTTTTTGGACCGGTTATTAGGTTTGACGGCACAGCACGGCTTTCTCTCGGCCCCTGGGGCAGATAGGGACCCCAAATTACCAGGGCCTGCTCTACTCACACCCTAGAAACCGTGCGGTTTGATATCTCCAAGTTAAGTAGAATCTTTACTGGTGTCTCTTTGGGCCTGGTGGGGCTCCATGAAGCCTAAATCCTTGAGCTAGGGTTGGGATCTTTGGTCAGGCTCATCCCAGAGGGCTGATTTTCACAAATGTCATTCAGGGGGGTGACAGTGAGTGGATTCTGTGAGTTTGGTGTCGCTGGAGCGTTTCGTCTTGGCATGACAGGGGCAGGAAGGGGTGGAAAAATGACCAAAAATGAAACTTTGACACCTCATAACTCTAAGACGTTTGGTTTAATCTGGCCCAAATTTGCTATGCAGCTTCCTGTGGTAAGGTGCTACAAACCTGGAAGAGCCTATCTCTCAAAGACCTTCCATCTGTTAGTTGTTTTTGGACCGGTTATTAGGTTTGACGGCACAGCACGGCTTTCTCTCGGCCCCTGGGGCAGATAAGGACCCCAAATTACCAGGGCCTGCTCTACTCACACCCTAGAAACCGTGCGGTTTGATATCTCCAAGTTAAGTAGAATCTTTACTGGTGTCTCTTTGGGCCTGGTGGGGCTCCATGAAGCCTAAATCCTTGAGCTAGGGTTGGGATCTTTGGTCAGGCTCATCCCAGAGGGCTGATCTTCACAAATGTCATTCAGGGGGTGACAGTGAGTGGATTCTGTGAGTTTGGTGTCGCTGGAGCGTTTCATCTTGGCATGACAGGGGCAGGAAGGGGTGGAAAAATGACCAAAAATGAAACTTTGACACCTCATAACTCTGAGACGTTTGGTTTAATCTGGCCCAAATTTGCTATGCAGCTTCCTGTGGTAAGGTGCTACAAACCTGGAAGAGCCTATCTCTCAAAGACCTTCCATCTGTTAGTTGTTTTTGGACCGGTTATTAGGTTTGACGGCACAGCACGGCTTTCTCTCGGCCCCTGGGGCAGATAGGGACCCCAAATTACCAGGGCCTGCTCTACTCACACCCTAGAAACTGTGCGGTTTGATATCTCCAAGTTAAGTAGAATCTTTACTGGTGTCTCTTTGGGCCTGGTGGGGCTCCATGAAGCCTAAATCCTTGAGCTAGGGTTGGGATCTTTGGTCAGGCTCATCCCAGAGGGCTGATCTTCACAAATGTCATTCAGGGGGTGACAGTGAGTGGATTCTGTGAGTTTGGTGTCGCTGGAGCGTTTCATCTTGGCATGACAGGGGCAGGAAGGGGTGGAAAAATGACCAAAAATGAAACTTTGACACCTCATAACTCTGAGACGTTTGGTTTAATCTGGCCCAAATTTGCTATGCAGCTTCCTGTGGTAAGGTGCTACAAACCTGGAAGAGCCTATCTCTCAAAGACCTTCCATCTGTTAGTTGTTTTTGGACCGGTTATTAGGTTTGACGGCACAGCACGGCTTTCTCTCGGCCCCTGGGGCAGATAGGGACCCCAAATTACCAGGGCCTGCTCTACTCACACCCTAGAAACCGTGCGGTTTGATATCTCCAAGTTAAGTAGAATCTTTACTGGTGTCTCTTTGGGCCTGGTGGGGCTCCATGAAGCCTAAATCCTTGAGCTAGGGTTGGGATCTTTGGTCGTGCTCTTCCCAGAGGGCTGATTTTCACAAATGTCGTTCAGGGGGTTAAAATGAGTGGATTCTGTGAGTTTGGTGTCGCTGGAGCGTTTCATCTTGGCATGGCAGGGGGAGGAAGGGGCTGAAAAATGACAAAAATTTAATTTTGACACCTCATAACTCGGAGACGTTTGGTTTAATCTGGCCCAAATTTGCTATGCAGCTTCCTGTGGTAAGATGTTACAAACCTGGAAAAGCCTATCTCTCTAAGACCGTTCATCTTTGATTTTTATATAGCAGCATTGCAGGCATTTGATGGAGATGGTGTTCTGTTTTTAATGAGCAACACATGCGAACTGTCCAGTTAATGTATGAAAAATACCTTGCTTCCGAAAACGACAGCCAAAAAGATTTGCAGTTTTTTAAGTTTAAAGTCCCAATACAAAGTGTTAAAAAGAGTTCCTCTCCCTCCACTTTGTGCCCATTCACGCTTTAGGCCTCAGACAGCTTTTATGGTAACTCGGGCATAGAAGTGGTTTAGGTAGACATGGGCACGCTCATTTACATCAAGTAATTGTGCCCTTTCAAACAGCACTGAGCTTGCTTGAGCAAAACATTTATAGGATGAGGAGGACCTCGAATCGCACTTCGTTTCTGGACCGGTTAATAGGATTGACGGCACAGCACAGCTTTCTCTCGGCCCCTTGGGCAGATAGGGACCCCAAATTACCAGGGCCTGCTCTACTCACACCCTAGAAACCGTGCGGTTTGGTATCTCTAAGTTAAGTAGAATCTTTACTGGTGTCTCTTTGTGCCTGGTGGGGCTCCGTGAAGCTTACCTTTTTGAGCTAGGGTAAGGATCTTTGGTCGTGCTCTTCCCAGAGGGCTGATTTTCACAAATGTCGTTCAGGGGGTTAAAATGAGTGGATTCTGTGAGTTTGGTGTCGCTGGAGCGTTTCATCTTGGCATGACAGGGGCAGGAAGGGGCTGAAAAATGACAAAAATTTAATTTTGACACTTCATAACTCTGAGACGTTTGGTTTAATCTGGCCCAAATTTGCTATGCAGCTTCCTGTGGTAAGGTGCTACAAACCTGGAAGAATCTATCTCTCAAAGACCTTCCATCTGTTAGTTGTTTTTGGACCGGTTATTAGGTTTGACGGCACAGCACGGCTTTCTCTCGGCCCCTGGGGCAGATAGGGACCCCAAATTACCAGGGCCTGCTCTACTCACACCCTAGAAACCGTGCGGTTTGATATCTCCAAGTTAAGTAGAATCTTTACTGGTGTCTCTTTGGGCCTGGTGGGGCTCCATTTGTGAAAATCAGCCCTCTGGGATGAGCCTGACCAAAGATCCCAACCCTAGCTCAAGGATTTAGGCTTCATGGAGCCCCACCAGGCCCAAAGAGACACCAGTAAAGATTCTACTTAACTTGGAGATATCAAACCGCACGGTTTCTAGGGTGTGAGTAGAGCAGGCCCTGGTAATTTGGGGTCCCTATCTGCCCCAGGGGCCGAGAGAAAGCCGTGCTGTGCCGTCAAACCTAATAACCGGTCCAAAAACAACTAACAGATGGAAGGTCTTTGAGAGATAGGCTCTTCCAGGTTTGTAGCACCTTACCACAGGAAGCTGCATAGCAAATTTGGGCCAGATTAAACCAAACGTCTCAGAGTTATGAAGTGTCAAAATTAAATTTTTGTCATTTTTCAGCCCCTTCCTCCCCCTGCCATGCCAAGATGAAACGCTCCAGCGACACCAAACTCACAGAATCCACTCATTTTAACCCCCTGAACGACATTTGTGAAAATCAGCCCTCTGGGAAGAGCACGACCAAAGATCCTTACCCTAGCTCAAGGAGGTAGGCTTCACGGAGCCCCACCAGGCACAAAGAGACACCATTAAAGATTCTACCTAACTTAGAGATACCAAACCAAACGGTTTCTAGGGTGTGAGTAGAGCAAGCCCTGGTAATTTGGGGTCCCTATCTGCCCAGGGGCCGAGAGAAAGCCGTGCTGTGCCATCAACCCTAATAACCGGTCCAGAAACGAAGTGCGATTCGAGGTCCTCCTCGTCCTATAAATGTTTTGCTCAAGCAAGCTCAGAGCTGTTTGAAAGGGCACGATTACTTGATGTAAATGAGCCTGCCCATGTCTTCCTAAACCACTTCTATGCCCGAGTTACCATAAAAGCTGTCTGAGGCCTAAAGCGTGAAGAGGCAAAAAGTGGAGGGAGAGGAACACTTTTTAACACTTTGTATTGGGACTTTAAACTAAAAAAAACTGCAATTCTTTTTGGCTGTCGTTTTTGGAAGCAAGGTATTTTTCATACTGTGACCGGACAATTTGCACGTGTTGCACATTAAAAACAGAACGCCATCACCATCAAATGCCTGCAATGCTGCTATATAAAAGTCAAAGATGAACGGTCTTAGAGAGATAGGCTTTTCCAGGTTTGTAACATCTTACCACAGGAAATTGCATAGCAAATTTGGGCCAGATTAAACCAAACGTCTCAGAGTTATGAGGTGTCAAAATTAAATTTTTGTCATTTTTCAGCCCTTTCCTCCCCCTGCCATGCCAAGATGAAACGCTCCAGCGACACCAAACTCACAGAATCCACTCATTTTAACCCCCTGAACGACATTTGTGAAAATTAGCCCTCTGGGAAGAGCACGACCAAAGATCCTTACCCTAGCTCAAGGAGGTAGGCTTCACGGAGCCCTACCAGGCACAAAGAGACACCATTAAAGATTCTACCTAACTTAGAGATACCAAACCAAACGGTTTCTAGGGTGTGAGTAGAGCAAGCCCTGGTAATTTGGGGTCCCTATCTGCCCAGGGGCCGAGAGAAAGCCGTGCTGTGCCATCAACCCTAATAACCGGTCCAGAAACGAAGTGCGATTCGAGGTCCTCCTCGTCCTATAAATGTTTTGCTCAAGCAAGCTCAGAGCTGTTTGAAAGGGCACGATTACTTGATGTAAATGAGCCTGCCCATGTCTTCCTAAACCACTTCTATGCCCGAGTTACCATAAAAGCTGTCTGAGGCCTAAAGCGTGAAGAGGCAAAAAGTGGAGGGAGAGGAACACTTTTTAACACTTTGTATTGGGACTTTAAACTAAAAAAAACTGCAATTCTTTTTGGCTGTCGTTTTTGGAAGCAAGGTATTTTTCATACTGTGACCGGACAATTTGCACGTGTTGCACATTAAAAACAGAACGCCATCACCATCAAATGCCTGCAATGCTGCTATATAAAAGTCAAAGATGAACGGTCTTAGAGAGATAGGCTTTTCCAGGTTTGTAACATCTTACCACAGGAAATTGCATAGCAAATTTGGGCCAGATTAAACCAAACGTCTCAGAGTTATGAGGTGTCAAAATTAAATTTTTGTCATTTTTCAGCCCCTTCCTCCCCCTGCCATGCCAAGATGAAACGCTCCAGCGACACCAAACTCACAGAATCCACTCATTTTAACCCCCTGAACGACATTTGTGAAAATCAGCCCTCTGGGAAGAGCACGACCAAAGATCCTTACCCTAGCTCAAAAAGGTAAGCTTCACGGAGCCCCACCAGGCACAAAGAGACACCAGTAAAGATTCTACTTAACTTAGAGATACCAAACCGCACGGTTTCTAGGGTGTGAGTAGAGCAGGCCCTGGTAATTTGGGGTCCCTATCTGCCCAAGGGGCCGAGAGAAAGCTGTGCTGTGCCGTCAATCCTATTAACCGGTCCAGAAACGAAGTGCGATTCGAGGTCCTCCTCATCCTATAAATGTTTTGCTCAAGCAAGCTCAGTGCTGTTTGAAAGGGCACAATTACTTGATGTAAATGAGCGTGCCCATGTCTACCTAAACCACTTCTATGCCCGAGTTACCATAAAAGCTGTCTGAGGCCTAAAGCGTGAATGGGCACAAAGTGGAGGGAGAGGAACTCTTTTTAACACTTTGTATTGGGACTTTAAACTTAAAAAAACTGCAAATCTTTTTGGCTGTCGTTTTCGGAAGCAAGGTATTTTTCATACATTAACTGGACAGTTCGCATGTGTTGCTCATTAAAAACAGAACACCATCTCCATCAAATGCCTGCAATGCTGCTATATAAAAATCAAAGATGAACGGTCTTAGAGAGATAGGCTTTTCCAGGTTTGTAACATCTTACCACAGGAAGCTGCATAGCAAATTTGGGCCAGATTAAACCAAACGTCTCCGAGTTATGAGGTGTCAAAATTAAATTTTTGTCATTTTTCAGCCCCTTCCTCCCCCTGCCATGCCAAGATGAAACGCTCCAGCGACACCAAACTCACAGAATCCACTCATTTTAACCCCCTGAACGACATTTGTGAAAATCAGCCCTCTGGGAAGAGCACGACCAAAGATCCTTACCCTAGCTCAAGGAGGAAGGCTTCACGGAGCCCCACCAGGCACAAAGAGACACCATTAAAGATTCTACCTAACTTAGAGATACCAAACCAAATGGTTTCTAGGGTGTGAGTAGAGCAAGCCCTGGTAATTTGGGGTCCCTATCTGGCCCAGGGGCCGAGAGAAAGCCGTGCTGTGCCGTCAACCATATTAACCGGTCCAGAAACGAAGTGCGATTCGAGGTCCTCCTCGTCCTATAAATGTTTTTCTCAAGCAAGCTCAGTGCTGTTTGAAAGGACACGATTACTTGGTGTAAATGAGCGTGCCCATGTCTACCTAAACCACTTCTACGCCCGACTTACCATAAAAGCTGTCTGAAGTCTAAAGCGTGAAGGGTGCAAAAAGTGGAGGGAGAGGAACACTTTTTAACACTTTGTATTGTGGACTTTAAACTGAAAAAACTGCAAATCTTTTACATTTTTCAGACTTTAACTAGAACATGGGGACAGGTAAAAGTGAAATACAAGAATATTCTACAAAATGGTAGCCTTTAATTATTATACTTTATTTTAAAAAGGCACTTGTTATGTCAAGAGATCCAAATTTCGGTGTCATTCCTTAGACACTGGAAGTAAAGAACATGTGCAAACTGGGAATTTTAACTAAAAAAATCTTTATCCATAAAAAATGAAAAATTTCCTTTTCCAAGTCATCCACAGTTTACACAGTAAAACTGTATTGTTCCATGTCTAGATATTCCATCAATAGTTTTTTCTAATTCAATATACGGCTCGACAGGAAGCAAGCCTTTCAAAGTAAAACTAAACTTCACAATAAAATGGCCCGAACAAATCTTCTTACTGAATAGGATAAAAATAAAAAGCAAAGCATCATACAAATAACTTAAATATTTTAGATTTTTGGCTCCAACACCACTTTTTCCTCTTTAAAAGCCACTGTTAAATGATGTGTTTGTCTGTTTATAACAGCCACCAAGAAAATCTCTCTACAATTACACTATCGCGCTGCGCTAAAGGATCCTTTCTATTGCGCAATACGCAAATAATTCGAAAAACTCTGCAAATTATTCTTGCACCTTCCGCAACAGGCTGCAGTCATAAAAATAGACATGGCTACGACAGACTTCCCTATCTCCTCCGCTTATAAAGCTGCAATCTAATCCTGTTTACATGAAATAAGCCTGCTCTCGAGCAGGTTTAAGCTTGCGCACATGTTGCTATGACAACAAGTGCAGGATGTCTTTCGAAGAACCAAACGATCCAAGATCATGCCAAATCGTCAACAATGAAATCCTGCTAACTGTGTTAGCGACGTATGAAGAACAGGCCCCTGGTTGTGGCGCGCCTGAGTCGGTGAGGCACCTGGTCTAAGAGTGCAGTGCTGCCGTAGACCAGTGGGCAAAGCCTGGCTCCTTACAATTACCGTACTTAGCAGTAAGGGAGGTTGAATTCTTAATGGGGTGAGCTGCAACACACAAGCAGCAAAGAAAGATGTTGCCAATTAGCTCACCTTTGCAGACGCCCATATAGACCTGAAACCTGCTGCTGAGGAAGCACAAGCAGATTCCCCCCGTGGCTGTGATCCAGATGGCAGAAGCAAAGCCTGCCAAAGCTGCAGGCTGCTGGCAGCAAAGAGAGGACACAGCCACAAAGAAGCATCGCCTCTGTGCCCATTCGGACGAAGGAGCCAGAGCCACACAGGAAAAGGTCGAAGCAGCGACGGTCTGGCTCTCCGGGTGTGGCAGGTGGGAAGGAGCATCAGGGTGGGGATCCCCTCTGAGCATCAAGACTCTTTAGAAGAATGGGGTGGCTATTTTGTTGAGGATTCACCTCGCTCCTTTATAAATTTTAAACATCCAGTGTCACTTTGAAAATTTTCTATTAAAACATCTTGATTATTTTACATGATCTGAGGTAGACATTTTGACCAAAATGTGGGAAAAGCTTTGGTCCCAGCTCCTCCCTTCTATATCCCCCAGCATGCCAGTCAACAAGCCATGCTTTTAAAGATTTTTTTTTGTAATTGAGTTGTGAGTTAGCAGTAGTCCTGTTTTCTGCTCTTTGAGTTCTAGCATTTGAATTGGCAGGGAGGTGGCCCAGATGTGATCATCAGCTCTCATCAAGGTCTGAGGCTTCTTCATTTTGTTTATTTCGGTCAAGGCTCTTAACTCTTTTTTTATTGTTTCTTTGAAATTAACTTCAACCACTGCTATTAGTCAGAATTTAAATCTTCTCTGTCTTGTGACACTCGTTAAAGTATGAAACAAAACAGATTCATTAAAAAAACTAAATCCAGCCTTAACCTTACAATTACCTTCCTGCCTGAGGTCATTGAAAAAAAACAAAAAACTCATACTTATGATTCCAAAAAATGCAGCTGTGGTGGACTGGTGACCTAACCAGCGTGTAAGCTAACCCTTCACCTGTTGACTGCTGGATATTGACCCCTGCTCATGAAATTCTCTTAGACTGGAGGATTCTTTTAAGTAGCTCCCCTATTCAGGGATCAGTACAGCAAGCCAGTACAAGTTTCATTTAGACTTGACATATCTTACGCCATATGCCTTTCCTGCCACAAGTGGTTTTCAAACCCATGTCTGACACATTTTCAGAATCACCAAAATGTTCCTCTGGAGACCCTTATGGTACAAGTCCTCCTCTATAATTCATAGTCAATCACCTCCAAGTGCACCCATCCAACCTTCTAATAACACACAACTCCAACTTGGAAAAGATGAAATGAGAAAATCACCAACTCCACCAAACAGCAATCTTGTGCCGCCCTCAGCCTCTGTGGATATCATCGCCTCATCTTCATCAGTAAGGAATCTTCACCACTCCTGTTACAACACATTGTCATATCATTCCAGATTCAGATACCAATATTGTTACCTCTCCTACAGGATACTGATAAGAATCATTCACTCCACCAATTTCCTGCCAACTTCATTCTCTAAGGATATCCTCCCCTCTTCTGCACTAGTAAGAAATCATCACGCCTTCTTGTACACCACATTCTCAACCCATTTCAGTTTCAGATACTAACCAACCTATGTCTTACCTCAAATAGGACCGGGTTTCCTGAGGAAGACTTCAGATTGTTCTGCTCACACAAGTGGTGATAACACACTACTCTTCTGTGTATAATAGATTTCTTGAATTCTTACATTTTGTGTTGCTGTCCTTCCCTTAGAGAAATCTGTTTTCTTAGTCGATGCTCAGACATTGGATTCCAACGTATTGTTATTCATTCCCTGTGTCTTTTTTCAGAACTCTCCTTAAGAACCTCTACACCGCTCCTCTGTCTGCTCTCCTGGCACAAGTGCTCCTAGATAACTCATCGTTCTCTCACCTGCCAGTCCACTCTCCAACCTTTTGCCGATCCAAAACTTCCACTAGGAAAAGAAGGACCAAAGGAGACAATCATTAACTTCACTAATCTCCTGACCAACCTTAGCCTCAGTGGATATCCTCACTTCCTCTTCACCAGTACAACACTGTCTCCCCTCCTACAACCTGTTCTCAACCCATTTCAGTTTCAGATACTAACCCATCATATTAATCCTTTTCACAGACTCATGCCAGAGGGTTTGCATACATTGTACATGTACGTATATTATTACGAAACGAACGTTTACGTCTTGACTTAAATATATATCCTAATTTTTCATTTGTATAATGATTTAAGTAGAACAATGACTAGTGCTTTGCTTTAAGTTGTATTTACCGGAGATGAAGTGTAGACTGCAAATTCTGTCGTGGTAAGATGGCTGCCACAGTCGATTGGCATCCTTTTCATTGAAATTATCAATTTCTTCTTCTTCTTCGGTAAACGAAAGAAACGTACGTCCGACGATTTGGAATGCCTCTGTGTGCAACCGGCAGCACAACAAGTCGTAGGCATTGTTTATATTCCAAAAATAAACTAAAAGTACGCTCTAATTCACCCGTTTTGTCACGCTGGTAAGCGAAAACAGTACTGTTTAGGCGACCACCGTTACCCGGATGTAGCGCGGATGTAGCTCGTGACGTCACGCGTGAAGTGCACCTATCACTGTGCAGCTAGGGCTACTACTCCAGGAGCCCCAAACCCAGCGCCATAGAGATGGAAAGAGTTGCGACCATACGTAGACGCCCCATTGTACGCTGCCGGCCGCTGGGCCGACGTGCCTACAGGGCGGCCATCTTGGGTCAGACCACAGATCAGACATCTGCTGTCAAAATGAATAGGAGGCAGCTCAGATCTCATTTTAATCATATGTTCACAATGCTCGTGACCTTTCAGACAGATTACATATATTTATTCAGAATCAAAACTATTTAAATTGAAGTCAAACTGGATGAAAAATGTACATGCACTTACATATTTTGCAGTTATATATAAATCTAATATACACACAATTTATACACACATAAATCTCTCTCTTTTTCTTCCAATATATATATATATATATATATATATATATATATATATATATATATATATAATAGCAAAAACTGTATAATAATACATATATATATATATATATATATATATATATATATATATATTTTTTTTTTTTTTTTTTTTTTTTTATTATTTTATTTTTTTTTTTAAGTTGGCGAGAAGCTACCGCGGCGGCCGCGGCGAGGCGGCTGCACCTTGGCGAGGCGGCGGCGGTAGCGTCTCGCCAACATAAAAAAAAAAAATAAATAAATAAAAAATAATAATAATAATAAAACTGGCGAGGCGGCGACGGCGGCTGCCTCGCCAAGATAGCGCTGCGGGAAGCTTGATGTTCATACCTTCACTGTGTTAGTCATTGTTTGTACTGCCATTTTTTCCACTTTTCGTTGCGTTCGCCTGTCTGCTAAGCTCAACAACCGCGTCTGGCTTCACGGAGAAACCAGAACAGCTGAGCATCTTTACGACAGTGCACTTTTACTTTCGCCCTCTGGGGGGAGCCTCGCTGGAAAATCAACCCCGGTTGCATAGTATACCTTCAAGTTAGACAATAATTTAATTCAATCAATTGGTCCCATGTAGCCCCTAAAGGGGTGACGTTTTCAGTCAGTTGATTTATCTGGAAATCGGGTGAGAATTCACCGGATTCAGAGTGTCTGAAAACATAAAGTACATTTTTCTGAATTGACTTGTATTCTCTCTGAGCGCAGCTAGGTCTGACCTAAGATGGCCGCTCTGTCGGCACGCCTCTCACCCGAGGACGCGGCGTCTACGTATTCATGTCTGTGGTTGCGACACTCTTTGATATCACCGCCAGGGCAGTCACGTGGTTCGTGTAGACCGCTATAGTTCCAAAACATACGCTGGCTGTCATGTTCTTCTATGGGACAGACAGCTGCGATTGCGTTATTTAACGGTAAATATATATATAAAACATACACCCTACTACTTTTTCAGCTGTTATTGCATGATTACATATTTGTTAATGTCATTTTTCCATTTTGAGAGGTAGGGTGATAACAAAAAGCTGTATATTACTTAGATACGTTTTACATTTTTTGGGGGGGGGGGGAAAGCTTATGTTCATGTTCGTATGGACAGGAGAACAGGCTCGAACGGCTCTAACTTAACTTTTCTTTTCCATATCATTCATGTGATGACAGATGTCTCATGATTTTCATTTTTTGGCGACTGGGCTGTATTATTGATTACTGTGATTTTGCTTATGAATTCCGATTCAGCCATTAGCTTACCTTTGTGGTAGCGTTAGGTCTGCCGTGGTCCATTAAGCATTCGCCTAGCAGCTAGCTCACTTCTGATAAGTGGTCATCCCCAGACCACAACGTGAAACATGATCATGTTAAGACTAAGAATATAATTTTAAGATTAAGCCATTCACATATTATCAAAAGCATTATGCTTATCTGTTTGGGTCTATAGGCAAGTGCAGAGCTATTAAGATTTTTCTCTACGTCTCTGGATTAATGCACAGAGTAAGAGTAAGGTTAGCTGCAGAGAGAGTGATAGAGAACAGTGACAGGCAACACTCCCATTGGACTCCATTGTTGCTTTGTGCTTTTTTGAGAAAGAACAGTCCATTCCGCATTTACACCCACTTTTTCTGATGAGGCAGGAGTTGGCCACAAAATGATAATTTTAATACTAAGCCATGCACAAAGAATCAAATATATTAAATAATAACAACTCATTAACCTTGGATGAATGATTCAAATATTGTTTAATAAAAAATACTGAGTGAGACAACAAGATGTGTGTGTATCTAACTGGAAAAACAAGAACAAAGTGAAGGAACAGGGAGCAATATTATAAATACATTTAAAAAAAATCCTCCACATACATCAGGCTTCAGAGTGCATCAGGGCTGAAAGAAAGGACAACATTAATAATAAAGGTACCTGGCATAAGATAAAAATTAACAGTGTGGAACAAAAAAAATGGGAACAAGCATGAATAATATCAACAAACATACGTACAGTATGTGTGAACAAGAACAACAAATGTGTAAACAGGCGTTAAGAACAGGTATCGTAACCATTTTATTTTGGGGGGGGGGCGCTCCACTGAAACCTGTGATGGCCACAACAACGATACTGCTGGTCCAGCAAGATCTGTTGAGACAGGGGCACAAATATGTTCATTCAAGCCAGTTCATTCTGGACTGCCTACAAAAATAATTTTTCTTGCATACGTCAGAGGAACTCAGTCCCGACACCTGTGGAGTTCCACTATGCACTACGGGCTGTCACTGTAGGGCAGTTCCTCTCGACAACCCATACTGGCAGTTACCTGGATGATGCATCAGACCACTTGGCAGACTTCTTGGACAACAAGAACAGCAACTGCAGTGCTTCTGAGGTTGTGAGAGTGGAGCTCCCACCTGACCTCACAAAGACCGAGTCTTGTGTCCTCTA
The DNA here is from genome assembly GCF_011125445.2 of Fundulus heteroclitus. NCBI lineage: Eukaryota > Metazoa > Chordata > Actinopteri > Cyprinodontiformes > Fundulidae > Fundulus > Fundulus heteroclitus. The sequence goes on along the minus strand of NW_023396781.1, from coordinate 4,023,061 downwards.
CCACCTGGCAGGATACATAGCGAAGAGGGTCATCAGCTTCTCGCTCTGTGAGGAATGCCAATGTGCACTGGTTGAAAAAGTAACCAACATAACAAGTGAGAAAGCTGTTTTACTACAGTTAAAGGAATTTAAAAGGGGTGCATTATACCGGCCATGCGATGAGCTGTTCACTCTCCTGCAGCACGTGGAGCACCTCTTCCGTTCCCAGACGAGTGATTCCCTTATGGAATCCTCCAACGTAGTGGAACAGCTGGAAAGAGAGGCCATGAGTCTGGACAGCAACCTTCCCTCATGCCATGAGCTGAAAAAAATAAACCTTTCAACATATATCAGGCTGAGGTTAAGGATTCACTCAAAGTGCATCGGAGATGAGAGGAAGGCAAACAGCCGTAATAAGGGGTACCTTGGCAGCAAGAGTCAGACCAAGAAGGCGATTTCCACACAGCAGACCTCCTCACCTAAGGTCATACCATCTAGGCCACTAACGAACACCTTACTGGTTGCCATGGATGTACTCGGCCACTCCATTCCCGGCACACCGTCCGCAGTCTCCACAGCCTCCAGTCTCCTCTTATTCCAGCAGTCAGCAGTCGCCACCAGCAGCCATGGCCAGCACCAGCCGCCACCAGCTGCCAGCGCCAGCAGTGGCCAACATTATCAGCAGCCGTCACAAGCAGCAGCCGCCATCACCATCCTTCGCCAACATCAGCCAGCTCAAGCAGTCATCGCCTCCAGCAGCAGCCGCCTGCAGCAGCAGTGTTTGGGGAACAAATTAGTCACACTACTGTCTGAGTAATAAACATTTTAAACCTCATTATGGCTTATGATAATTTTTTGTGTGGAATAATTTGTATTCCTACATGCAATCCAACTAAACAGCCCTTTCAAGGGTGCAATTAAACAAACCTTATTTCTACTAGCATAGCTGAGTACACAGTACTCAGCTTAATGGCTAACACCGCCAGGTTCAGCAGATACAACCTAAAAAAAACGTCCTAGTCAACCTTGATGATCCTAGTAATCTAACATCAATAACTTACTTAATAAAGGATGTTAGAGATTCACTAATGAACTTCGTAATTTCTGGTGTAGCGATACCTTCTTCACAGCTGGCAAAATCGAGATAAAAGTGGCAGGCAATGACTGAAAATCGGTTGTCTACCAAGTTAAGAATATATTTATAAATTGCACTGTGCACATACAAATAAATATAAACATATGCACCATAAAGGGCCTATTTATATAATATACAGAGTTGACAATTCAAAAGAGGTAGCTATTTAATCAATTTACGCCTGGATATAACGTTAGTGCTACCTTTACAGAGGGCGAAGTCAAGCTAACAAAACTAGCAGGCAATCGGTCGTCTACCAAGATAAAAAATATATATATAATTACGCTGTGTACATACAACAAAAGATCAGTATAAGCATCATAAATGGCCTATGATACAATATAGACAGTTGACAATTCAAAACATTATTTAATCAACTTACCTCAGAAGTTACTCGACAGTCAGCAATTGAAGTGAATGATGTCCAACGCCATAGAATGGCTTTTTGGAACTATGCGAGGCTGCATACCCCGGAAGTAGGCGGCAAACAGCGTACAACGCAGTCCAATGGGAGTGTCGCGACTCTTTTTATCCCTATGGCTCTACCCAAACCCATTCATTTTGGCGATGCTGATTGGCCAAATATTTATAAATCTCCCCTAGCAACAGTATACGATTGGTTATTTCGCTACACTTGTAGGCTCCTTCAGTCACAGCCCCACAAGTGTAGAAGAAGAGAAATGATTCGTCTGTTGGTGGAAATGCACTGTTAAATGATAGAGTCAATCAGTAGAAGTTTTTTAATAATTCTTATTACATGTAGCCATGTACTATTAAGTACAAACTGACATTAATAATACTTTTAAAATCTATATATATTTTGACTTTTCCCCTCCACATCTAGGGCAGCGCCCGAGCGCCCCCTATGGGCCAGCCGCCACTGGTAGATGGTTTTGTGAACACACTGTTAATGGTTGATCTCGAGAAAAATGGAGAGAGGAGAACAAATTACTTTTCTGTAAGAATTGCCAATCTTTCACCACTGATTTCTCTCCAGCAGTTTGTATCTTGAGAAACAGAAATTGAGACCACAGTGGAGGACAGATAGAAGGTCCTGACTTGATGAGTTGTTAGAACCTGCTTACATTGGAGGCTAATTCTCCAGATGAAGCAGCTTAACAATAGCTTTTTAACAAAGGTCAGATTGTTGTCTTGTTGAGCTTGTGAATGTGTCCTTAAAGCCAAGGCAGTTTAGCTGGCAGGTTTGGTAAATACTTCAAACTCTGACATTTTTTCATTGGTACATGCTTACAGACATCCACCACTTTTCCAGAACCTGTCAGAACCCTCATGTTTGAATAACATCTGTTGTTTTTTACACTAAAAGATCAACAAACGTGTTCATAACTGCTCTCCTGCAAACACTACACAATTAGATCAAAATAAAATATAGGAATATGTGGTTTTATTGGTTATGATTGAACCTTTAATACAATACTCCAACAGAAACTGAAGAAGAAGAAACATTATCATTTTCAGGATACAACTAAATTTCATTTGGTAGCATCTCTTTTTGTTTGTATTAATGTCAACCAGATATAGTTGATGCATGTTGTTTGTTAAATATTCTGTTTTAATCCAAGTTACAAAAAATAATTGTGCCATTGTTTTGTTATTTATTGGACTGGATGCAATAGCAGTAGGTATTAGCAATTTTCCCAGCCATAGGTTAAAAGCTATGTCTGTTGTGTTGGTGTGATCTCGCATGACTCTGTGTCTGGCAGATGAACGGCTGCTGAACGGAGGCTCCTGGCTGGGTAAGGTCATCCCAGATCTTTGTGGTCTTTCAATGGAGATGGTTCAAGCAGATCTTTAGGCGTGGGACCGGGGAGCCGAGGATCGACTCAGCAGTCTTGATGACCACTGCAGTTGCTTGTTCTTGGATGCAGTGCAGCTGGCATACCACCCTGTACATCCACGGGTCAGGACGCTCTATACTGTGCTGTGGTAAAAGTTTTTCAGCAGAGTTGGAGGGAGTTTGTTCCTCCTCAACATTCTCTGGAAAAGAAAGACGCTTCTGGACCTTGCTGGGTAACAGGCGAGCTGACAGCGTTGCTAGGGCCCGGGATAACGTTGTATTTTTGGGCCCCCCCTCTACACCTGCCGCCACCACACACACACACACACACACGCGCGCGCGCGCGCGCCTCATGCCCTGGAAATCTCTGTATTTTATGGTGAATATTTTCAACCCAACCCGGTAAGGTGCCAGCCCTTCCCTGGGCTGCCACCTTACCATGGTGGAGGGGTTTGAGTGTCCCAATGATCCTAGGAGCTATGCTGTCAGGGGCTTTAAGCCCCCAGTAAGGTCACACAAGGCAGACAGGTCCTAGGTGAGGGACCAGACAAAGAGCAGCCCAAAAAGCCCCTTATGAAGAGCAACATAAATGGATTTTGTGTTCCCTCGCACTGACGCGGGTCACCGGGGCCCCATTCTGGACCCAGACCTGGAGGTGGGGCACGTTGGCGAGCGTCTGGTGGCCGTGCTTTTGCCCATGGAGCCCAGCCGGGCTCAGCCCAAAGAGGTGACATGGGTCTCCCTTCCCATGGGCTCACCACCTATGGGAGGGGCCAAAGGGGTCGGGTGCATTGTGCAACGGGTGGCAGTAGAGGGCGGGGGCCTTGGGGTTCTGATCCTCGGCTGCAGAAGCTGGCTGTTGGGACATGGAATGCCCCTGGTGAGAGGCGCCGAGCTGGGGTGGGCATACTTGTTGCCCCCCATCTCGGTGCCTGTACGTTGGGGTTCTCCCCGGTGAACGAGAGGGTGGCCTCCCTCCGTATTCGTGTGGGGGGACGGGTTCTGAATGTTGTTTGCTCTTATGCGCCAAACAGCAGTGGTTGGACTTCTGTGCTCGTCATGGATTGTCCATTACGAACACCATGTTCAAGCATAAGGGTGTCCACATGTGCTCTTGGCACCAGGACACCCTAGGCCGCAGTTCAATGATCGACTTTGTTGTCGTTTGATCTGATCTGCGGTCGCATGTCTTGGACACTTGGGTGAAGAGAGGGGTGGAGCTCTCCACCGACCACTACTTGGTGGTGAGTTAGCTCTGATGGTGAGGGAGGAAGCTGGTAAGACCTGGCAGGCCCAAATGTATTGTGAAGGTTTGCTGGGAACGTCTGGTAGAGTCCCCTGTGAGACGGAGTTTTAACTCCCACCTCCGGGAGAACTTTGAACACGTCCCGAAGGAGGCGGGGGACATCGAGTCTGAATGGACCATGTTCTGCGCCTCTATTGTTGAAGTGGCTTGTCGGAGCTGTGGCCGCAAGGTTGTCGGTGCATGTCGCGGCGGAAACCTCGAACACGCTGGTGGACACCAGCGGTGAGGGAAGCCGTCAAGCTGAACAAGGAGTCCTACCGGGCATTTTTGGCCTGTGGGACTCCGGAAGCAGCTTATGTATACCGGCAGTCGAAGCGGCAGGCAGCTCAGCTGGTCGCCGAGGCAAAAACTCGGGCATGGGAAGAGTTCGGAGAGGCCATGGAAAAAGACTTCCGTATGGCTTCGAAGCGATTCTTGTCCACTATTCGGCGTCTCAGGAGGGCGAAACAGTGCAGTACCAACACTGTTTATAGTGGGGGTGGTGTACTGCTGACCTCGACTTGGGACGTCGTGCTTCGGTGGGTGGATTACTTCGAAGACCTCCTTAATCCCACCAACACGTCTTCCATTGCGGAAGCAGAGCCTGAGGACTCTGGGTCGGGTTCTCCCATCTCAGGTGCTGAGGTTGCCGAGGTTGTTAAAAAGCTCCTCGGTGGCAAGGCCCCGGGGGTGGATGAGATTCGCCCTGAGCACCTTAAGGCTCTGGATGTTGTGGGGCTGTGTTGGTTAATGCGGCTCTGCAGCATTGCATGGACATCTGGGGCAGTTTCCCTGGATTGGCAGACTGGGGTGGTGGTTCCTATATTTAAAAAGGGGGACCGGAGGGTGTGTTCCAACTACAGACGTGGTCCTATTGGCTTCATCAGGGCATGATCTACAGCTCTCACTGGAGCGGTTTGCAGCCGAGTGCGAAGCAGCCGGGATGAAAATCAGTGCCTCCAAATTCGAGACCATGGTCTTGAACCGGAAAAGGTTAGAGTGCCTCCTCCGGGTTGGGGAGGATGTACTGCCCCCAGTGGAGGAGTTCAAGTATCTTGGGGTCTTGTTCACGAATGAGGGGAAGATGGAGTGGGAGATCGACAGGCGGATTGGTGCAGCATCTGCTGTCAAGCGGGCGTTGTACCGGTCCGTTGTGGTGAAGAGAGAGCTGAGCCAAAAGGCAAAGCTCGCAATTTACCGGTCGTTCTACGTTCCTACACTATGGTCACAAGCTTTGGGTCGTGACCAAAAGAACGAGATCCCGGATACAAGCGGCCAAAATTAGTTTTCTCCGTAGTGTGTCTGGGCTCTCCCCTAGAGATAGGGTGAGGAGCTAATTCATCCGGGGAGGACTCTGTAGTGCCGCTTCTACTCCACGTCGAGAGGAGCCAGTTGAGGTGGCTCGGGCATCTGGTTAGGATGCCTCCCGGACGCCTCCCTGGTAAGGTGTTCCGGGCACTTCCCACCGGGAGGAGGCCCAGGGGAAGACGTAGGACACGCTGGAGGGACTATATCTCCCGGCTGGCCTGGGAACGCCTTGGGATTCCCCCGGAGGAGCTGGCCCAAGTGGCTGGGAGAGGGACGTCTGGGCCTCCCTACTGAAGCTGCTACCCCCGCGACCCGACCCCGGATGAACAGAAGAAAACGGACGGACGGATTTTCAACCCATCTATTGAATTTAGTGCAATGGTTAATTTTTTCTTTATAAGAGCAATCAATGCAGCCAAAATATGAACTTTTTTGACTTGCTGTATATTAGCCAATCCCTAACAGATTTTTTCACTTCCATTGCAGGAAGTAGAATATGTTAGATACTTTGGGACTTCTCTGAGAAAGGCTTCCTTCCTTCCAGTCTACTAACCACCTCCATCCTAGGGCCACACTCTTTTTCAGTGGACAGGTCAGTCAACCTAGTAGCCTGAGGCCACCTATTTCCCAACCACCGCCCTGGTTAACGGTGGCTCCTACTTTTAGACAGTGACAATTTTTAGAAACTCAAAAGTCCCAAAGGGTGTTGTTTTAAAGTTTGGGCTACAGGCAACCTTTTAAGACCTCCTAAGTAATTTTAGAACCATGCACTATGTCTGTTTTACAATCATAGAAGAACTCCGAAAAATGTTGACTTAATAATTGAATGTCCACAACTTCTAATAAAATGTTATATGCTTCTTTAATTAGTATGCTTTAGCAGGGAATTAGTAACAGCATTAAGCAATTTAACAAATTACAAATTAAAATTTAATCCACTTCCTAACTCTATCTAAGGCTGCTTACTAATGTGTTCAGGAGAGGCTTTTAAATTTGGAGGAACAGACAGACCCGAACCATTGATGTCATCCCAAAGTGTCTTTGATTGCTGGATAAGGAGTTGTTCAGCCGAAAACATCCCTTCTCTTGATGGCAACCCCGATATCCCATTTAATGTGCTATTCACAAAGTCTCATGCCTTGAGCCCTTTGCTTTGATGATCGTGTCTGAGGTCCGTCTCTTCTGCTCGACAAGTTGGTTCAGCTTCAGAACTGACATCTCACGGGTGCGTTTCCCATCTCTGGAACATCTGGTTCTTTCCATCAACCAGGTCAAAACCACAGCAGGTCTTCTTGACAGGATTTGCAGATCCTTGGCCCCAAATTGTGGAAAAACACGAAGAACGGACAATTTGGCTCAGTCCCGGTGGCTCTTAGGCAAGGCAAGGCAAGGCAAATTTATTTATATAGCACAATTCAGTACAGAGACAATGCAAAGTGCTTTACATGATTAAAATATAGGAATAAAAGCAAGTAGGGATAGAATGTAGAAAGAGGCTTTCCGCACTTTTACAGTTTTCTGTAAGTTTGTTCCAGATAAGTGGAGCATAGGAACTAAATGCTGCTTCTCCGTGTTTGGTTCGTGTTCTAGGTATGCAGAGAAGGCTGGAGCCAGAGGACCTGAGTGGTCTGGAGGGTTTATACGCTGATAACAAGTCTGTGATGTATTTAGGTGCTAAGCCATTTATGGATTTATAGACTAACAGAAGTATTTTAAAGTCTATTCTCTGAGATACAGGGAGCCAGTGTAATGACTTTATAACTGGGGTGATGTGCTCTACTTTCTTAGTCTTAGTGAGGACGTGGGCAGCAGCGTTCTGGATCAGCTGCAGCTGTCTGGTCCACTTTTTAGGCAGACCTGAGAAAACACCGTTGCAGTAATCAATTCCACTAAAAATAAAGGCATGGATTAGTTTTTCCAGATCCTGCTGAGACATTAGTCCTTTAATCCTGGAAATATTCCTCAGGTGATAGAAAGCCGACCTTGTAATTGTCTTTAGATGCTTTTGAAGGTTCAGGTCTGAGTCCATCACTACACCCAGGTTTCGGGCCTGATTAGTGGTTTTAAGTTGAAGCGACTGAAGCTGTGTGCTAACTTTTGATCTCTCCTCTATTGGTCCAAAAATTATTACTTCTGTTTTGTTTTTATTCAACTGAAGAAAATTTTGGCACATCCAGGCATTGATTTCTTTTAGGCATTTACTCAGTGCTTGAACTGGTTTATAGTCACCTGGTGACATGGTGATGTAAAGCTGTGTGTCGTCTGCATAGTTATGGTAGCTGATGTTGTTATTTTTTATTATCTGAGCTAGAGGGAGCATGTAGATATTGAAGAGGAGGGGACCCAGGATGGATCCTTGGGGAGCCCCACATGTAATCTTTGTCGTCTGGGATGTAAAGTTACCTACTGACACAAAAAAGTCCCTGTCCTTTAAGTAGGATTTAAACCAGTGGAGTGCTGTGCCAGAGAGGCCGACCCAGTTCTCCAGACGCTCTAACAGAATGGAGTGATCGACAGTATCAAATGCTGCACTGAGGTCCAATAGTACCAGCACGGTGGTTCTTCCACAATCTGTATTTTTACGGATGTCATTAAACACCTTAATAAGGGCGGTCTCTGTACTGTGGTGAGCACGGAAACCTGACTGGGAAACATCAAAGCGGCTGGTCGTTGTTAAGAAGGTGTTTAATTGTTGAAATACAGCTTTTTCAATAATCTTACTGATAAAGGGGAGGTTTGAGATGGGCCTGTAGTTCTGGAGTAGTAGTTTGTCTAAATTGTTCTTTTTCAGCAGTGGTTTGATATTTGCTGTTTTTAGGGACTGGGGGAAAACACCTGACAGAAGGGACATGTTTATTATCTGAGTCACATCAGACGCTATGCCAGGTAAAACTTTTTTAAAGAAAGCTGTGGGTAGAACATCAAGGCAGCTGGAGGAGGAACTTAGCTGCTGAATGATCTGCTCTAAGCTTTTGTGGTTTATTTGGCTGAAATGAGACATTTTGTCAGAAGTAGTTCCAGCTGAATACAGCTTTGGTTGTGGTGTTGATATGGTAGTACAAAGTGATCCTCTCATTTTTAGGATTTTTTCAGTAAAGAAGTTAGCAAATTAATTGCAAGCCACTGACACAGGAGGATTTGTTAGCCTGTCAACTGGAAAATAAGACACAAGCATTATCAATGTTTTTCTTGATGATCTCTGAGAAGAAAGATTCCCTTGCATTTTTCAATTGTAAGTTATATCTGTAAAGTCTCTCTTTATAGATGTCGTAGTGAACCTGGAGTCTGTTCTTTCTCCACCTGCGTTCAGCTTTCCGACATTCCTCTAACTGCTGGAGCATTTCTCCAAGGAGATTTTTTCTTCTCGGAAACAACTTTCACTTTAACTGGAGCAATGCAGTCAGTGATATGTGAGACTTTAGACTGAAAGTTATCTACTAGCTGTGACATGACAACTTGTTTTTGCCCCACCTCTGCTGCCTGCCCTTCACCAGCCTGATTGATCACACCTGTTACCTATCTTCTCCTCCAGTGTATTTAAGCAGTTGGTACCCTTCTTTCCTTGCCAGTTTGTCTAGCCTATTCCAGCAAGCGTTCCAGCCCTTTCTCCCTGAGCTTCTAGTGATTTTTGAACCTTTTTGTGCCTCGACTCTGCCTCTGCCCAGTGTTTTTGGATACCTCTGCCTATTTTGACTGATTCTCTGTGTACCGACCCTTGGACCATCATTAAACACCCGAATCTTGGAAACTGTCTGAATCTGAGTTGTCATTTGAGTCCAGCCTGCTCAGCTCCTAGTTACAGTACGAACTGGCCATAACATGGACTCAGACAACTCAGACCCTGTTCGCACTGCACTCCGACTTCAGGGTGAGCAGCTACAAGCTCAGCAGGAGCAACTTGCACAATACTGTCTGGATCTTTTGGCCATGGCAGACAGGCAGCAGACAGTAATGGCTTTCAAACTGTGGTCTGAAGCTGGTTTAAATGTAAGTTTAGAAACTTGTGTAACATTTGTGTCATTTTCATAATGTAAAAGGAGGAAGAAAAGCAATATCAGCTTAAAGAATCTGCCCCATAAAAAAAAGGCAGTACATATTGGGTAGTACTTAAACAAGGATCACCAACCTTTTTGAAACTGAGAGCTACTTCATCGGTACTGTGTCATATTAAGGGCTACTTGTACTGACCTTTGAACTACAAGAGTCCAAGCTCAGCTTGACTCGATGTAATATAAAGGTGTTTTTAATGCTTTTGTCATTTTTATATCTATGTAAATACAAGTATAATTTGTCATTATTTGTCTTTGTGAACCCGGACAGAGCACGCACACACAGAGCTTGTTCTTTTGCAGTTTATTGAAAGTACTGAATTGTGGATGAGATGACCAGAGTTAGTTATCGGACAGGAGATGATGATGACTGAACCATGACATAATTAAAAAGGAAGAGTAACTGAATAAAGTAACATTTTAGATGCAGATCATTGGAGGATTGTGCTATTTTTAGACTGATGTCAAAAATGTATAGAGAGAGAGAGAGAGAGAGAGAGAGAGAGAGAGAGAGAGAGAGAGAGAGAGATATTAATCCAGAAATGATTAGACACTTAATTGTGGTCTGATCAGCCTCTCCTGATAGAGTTTTGCTTTTCACAACTAACTTTTTAAAAAGTTAATGGGTAAATTAAAGTGCCTTGTATTATGGCAAAAAGATTCCCCTTTACCACATTTTGACTTTACATTTTCCTAAACATATATTCAGCATGCTATTCTCTTCATGAAAGCCCAGTGAGTGCATTAGCAAAAACAAAATCCTGATTTTTCCAAAAATAAAATCTTAAAAAACTGTAAATTCAAATTAATCGATTTAATCAGTTTATCACCCAGCCTTACTGCATGCCATAATAATCTTGGGGGGTCACCCACTCTCATTATCTAATGGTAGGGGGAAATGCTGTATGTTGTGGGTTTTCCTGGATTTCATCTATTGTAAGAGGAGAATTTAGTGCCATGACCCATTTATGCTGTCATTTTGGGAACTTGATATCACTTAGAAATTCATCAGTGTTAATGTCTTCATTATGTGACGAGTATAAATCTGTAGAAATTCAGATATGCCTTTTTTGGTCCGTATCAGGAGCCGTGAGGCTCTTGGTCCAGCAACTGAAAAGATGAACAAAGAACCTCCTGTTGGAGATATAAAGCTAAAATATTAATATTACACTTTCTGTTTGTTTTCTTTTTCAGATTTGCTAGAACATTATGTCTATTACTAAACAACATGTCCTTGCACGTCGATTTACCCTCAACCAAATAGAGGTCTCTGTTCTGGAGCAGAGGAAAACAGTATCTCTGGAAGCCAAGGAGAGAGAGGAACCAGAATCTACACAAGTAAAAGAAGAGTGTGGATCAGAACCTCTGCAGATTGTGAAGAAAGAAGACCACATAGTACTGAGTCGGATAGACACCTTAATTGTACCAGTTTCTGTATCTTTTGAAATCAAAGAAGAACCAGAGGAACTACAACTGAGCCAAACGAGCAAAGATGATTGTGAATCAGAATATCAGCAGATTGTAAAGATTGAGGGTGAAGGCATCAGTAAGAATGAAAATCAGGATGTACTGAAGCAGGAAACTGATACGTTGATGGGAACCGATCCTGGATCTCTTGAAATCAAAGAGGAACTGGAACCTAAACAAGTGAAGGAAGAGGAGCATGGTTCAGGACCTCAGCAGATGACTAAGACTGAGGCTGATGGCATCAGTCAGGATGAAAACCAGGATGTACTCAAGTGCGAGACTCATAGTATAATCCTTAGAGCTTCTGGTGATGAAACAGACCACAAATGGCCTGAACTAAATGAAAACCAATTAATCTTTCAGAACATCTATAAAGCAGAGCATCATCAGGAAATAAAGAGTAACAAAGCTTCAGAATACAGCAGAGCTGAACAGCAACAGAAGAGGGCTCAGAAAACTAAAGGTCAAAGGGAAAATGTAAAGAAAGGGAAGAACAAGAAAATTCTCAAAGATAAAAAATTCAAACATTGCGAAGTGTGTCGTAAAAGTTTTGAATTCAGGTGGCATTTAACAGCTCACATGAGAACACACACAGGTGAGAAGCCTTTCTCATGCGTTACCTGTGGGAAGACCTTTAGTCAAAAAAGTAACTTATCTACTCACCTAAAAACTCATACAGGAGATAAACCTTTCTCATGTATAACCTGTGGAAAACGTTTCAAACAAAAAAGTGATTTAAATAGCCACATGAGAAATCATTCAGGTGAGAAGCCTTTCTCATGTATAACTTGTGGAAAATCTTTCAATAACACGATTCAGTTGAGCTACCACCTGAGAATTCACACAGGTGAGAAGCCTTTCTTGTGCGTTACTTGTGGTAAGAATTTTAGATTAAGAAGTAACTTAACAACCCACCTAAGAGCTCATACCCGACAAAAGCCTTTTATTTGTGTTGCTTGTGGAAAAGGTTTCAATCACAAATATAATTTGAACAGCCACATACAAACTCATACAGGTGAGACACCTTTCTTATGTACAACTTGTGGGAAGAGTTTTAGTCGGAGAAGTAACTTAAATAACCACCTGAGAGCTCATACAGGAGAGAAGCCTTTCTCATGTGAGAACTGTGGGAAGAGTTTTAGTCACAGAAGTAACTTATCTAATCACCTGAAGACACATGTGGGAGAAAAACATTTCTCATGTATAACCTGTGGGAAATGTTTCAAAAAGAAAAGTTTTTTGAATGTCCACATGAAAAGCCATTTAGGAGAGAAGCCTTTTTCGTGTATAAGCTGTGGAAAAGGTTTTAGTCAAAAAATTAATTTAAAAAGCCATATGAGAACTCATACCGAAGAGAAGCCTTTCTCATGTATAACCTGTGGAAAAACATTCAGTAACACCATTAGTTTGAGGTACCATATGAGAACTCACACAGGTGAAAAGCCTTTCTCATGTGTTACCTGTGGTAAGAGTTTTAGACAAAGAAGTAACAACTCACAGAAGAGCTCATACAGTAGAGAAACCGTTCTCATGTATAACCTGTGGAAAATGTTTCAAATACAAAAATAGTTTGAATATCCACATTAGAAATCATTCAGGAGTGAAGCCTTTTTCATGTATAGGCTGTGGAAAAGGCTTCAGTGAAAGAATCCATTTCAAAAGCCACATGAGGACTCATACAGGAGAAAAGCCTTTTGTTTGTGTTACTTGCAGAAAAGGTTTTAATCAAAAATATAATTTGAACAGCCACATGCCTTTCTCATGCATAACCTGTGGAAAAGGTTTCAGTCACAAATGTAGATTGAATAACCACATGAGAAGACATACGGGAGAGAAGCCATTCTCATGTGCAACCTGTGGAAAAGGTTTCAGTCTTAAAAGTACTTTGACTAACCATGTGAGAACTCACACAAAGTAGAAATATTTTTAATGATGTACTTGTGTAAATGATGTAGCTGTAATTTCCCTTCTGTGACCTGTGGTAAAAGTTAGATTCGCAGAAGTAGTTTAAAATTCCCCATTATAATTTAAAATTTGTTTGGCATTAAAACTGTTATGAATTCCAACAAGTGGAAATTTAAAAGAAGCCTCTCATATCAGCTTTCTACTGGAAATGTCAATGCTGAAACTCAAGATTCACAAGAAATGCACAAGACTCAGCTGTTGAAAGGAGTCACAGGGTCAGACGTCAGCTCTCCGTTTGCTTTGCAGGGGCTCCCTAGGCCCAGGTTCTTCAGTTCCACCTGATAACACTCGAGGAGAGAGAGAGGGAGTCTACTGACATGAGAAGCCATCCATGTGGGGGAGTCATGGCTGATTCCAGGGCTAACTGGAACTTTCTGCAACTTGTATCCAAGTAGACAGTGGAGGAGAGAGAAAGGCAGAAAGGAAGTCCATATATGATGTACAGTGTAACAGGACAACCAGCCACTCACTCCTCACATTAGATCGGTACTTCTCAAATAGTGGGGCGCACCACTTTGGGTGTGAACATGTTTCTTTTTTTTTTTTCTTTTTTCGGTCGTACTAGAATTAGGCAACAGTGTGCCGCTCTCATTGTCAGAGTGAAAGCTGGGATTATTCGCTCTATGGTATTAGTGGGTTTCTTTTTGTTTTTTTTGTTTGTTTTTTCACATGCACACAGCACAAAGCAGTAGATATGAAGTATGGTGAACAAATGCTCAAGACACCATGGAAACATTTAACAGGGATGAAAAGAGAGGCAGAGAGAGACAGAGATAATGAGACAAACAGTCACCCAAAACTTATGATGAAGCGTTTGTAGCGCGTGGCTTCACTGTCACTGCGATAGGAAACGAGGATAGACAGGTGTGTTTACTGTGTCTAAAAATTAACAGTTTGAAGGCAAATAAATTAAGCCGTCACTTAAAGAAATTACACACCAATAACGCTGATAAGCCGCTTGGGTTTTTCAGCAAAAATGTGCCGAATATAGCCATCAATCATCCCACTTTGTGAACTACTTCAGTAAACCAGCGAGCACTGTTGGCCTCATATAAGGTGGTGTACCAAATTGCTCTGTGCAACAACAACAAAAAAACACACACACTAGCAGAGGAGTTCATACTGACTGCAAAAGACAGGATTTGTCTTTTTGAACCCGGGTTGAGCACACACACACACACACAGAGCACGTTTTGACAGTCTGTTAAAAGTTAGGAGTGCTGGAAGAGGAAAACCAAAGTCTGTTATTGTACTGGAGGAGGTGGTACTGGAGCTGACGGCCCGGAGAACGAGTCCATTAAAGCTGGGTAGCTAGGAAGGTGAAGTGCTGCTTGGTTAGCCGATCACTGGAGACCCCAGGCACAGAGCAGAGCTTACTCAGAGCGGCTAGTTAGGTTAGCAATTCACAGGATACACCAGGGAACAGAGCAGAGCTTCTCCAGAGTAGCTTGTCAGGTTAGCAGTTCACAGGAGACACCTGGACAAAAAGCAAAGCTTCTCCGAAAACAATAGTGATGTTACGTTATGTGCCGAGGCTTCGAGGCGTGTGTCGAGTAATGGAGGGGGCGTTTCCGTGAAGCGCGTATCGAGGCTTGCTTCATTTAGGGGAGGAGCCGAAAACGATGACGTCCGAAGCCTCGCTGGCCGGCTGTACCACGTGACTGCTTCGGAAAGTGGTTCAGATGTTGGCGCGGCTTCGACAGCTTTAGAATCCCCACAGGCTTCATTCAAAATGTGGGTTGTTGTAGGCGAGTTGCGGTCAGTTGAGAGAGTGGATAGAGTTTTGATAGTTTGGATAGCAGAGTTTGGATAGTGGTTATTTAGTTTGAGACAGTTAGTTTGGTGTTTGGAGAGTTTAGGAGAGAGATAGATCGATAGGAGATCAGTGCTCTCAACTATCACGCATTGACCGTCACTGACTTTACACAGTCACACGCAAACATGGCATTTTTCACGCATAAAAATCCCAACGCCCATCTGGGCTGCGGACGATAAAAACTCCGCCTTCTGCTGAGATGTTTCAGCTTCTTTCACAGCTTGTGGCCATCATTCCTGCTGCAGTTCATGTTAACAGAGCAGCAGGAGGAGCGATCAGAGTTATGAATAATTTTAGTCTTAACAGTGGTGAAAGTAAGCCGGTAAGGTCCTGTACTACGTACGCAGGAGGGGAGGGGGGCGGGGGAAGAGAGCTGCTGCCAGATATTGCCTTCATTCAGAACCAGTGATGGCTGCACTCTGGATCATAAAACAGTTCTGCTCACCAGATGCAGTTTAAAAACGCTACGTCTGGTTATAAGTTGTTTTTATCAATTCTGCATTTTTTAACTACATGCACCGTATTTATGTGCCTCAGCGCTTCGGTGCGCTGCTGCCGTGCGCTTTTTTCAGGTGCGCAAAATTACGTTACTTGTAATTTGGGTGCGCTCTTTCATTTTAAAGAACTTGTAACATCAGGAGGTTGATCTCAGACCGGTCAGCTCCTATGATCACTGTATAGGAGCCATTTACAGTTTTTATTTATGCATTTCCCCCGTTTATCCCTCGCACGCAGCGCACCATCGGGTAAAATCCTCCCACCTCACCGCCCAGAGCGCACTGAGGAGAGCAATAGAGATTTGTCTGGTCGACTGAGATGAGAAACCTGTTGCTGTGAAAGGTGATATAGGTTATAAACTGTTACTGTCTAGAATTGCATTGAGCTGAAAAGAGAGGAGACATCAGCAGCTGGATCATGCGTAAAGACGCAGCGGGAACCTCTGTGCGCTTCAGTGTTGCTGCTGAGGGGAAACTGTGGGACCGTGTAGTATTGGGCTAATCATCGGTCACAGTACCCCAATCTGTACATACTTGCACTTATTTATTTATGCACCCCGGCATCATCTGTGCCATGTGAGCGTGTCTTTTCAAAGGTTGGAGAAGTAGTATCAAAAAAGAGAAATCATTTGAAACCAAAAACTGTGGAGAAATTGTTGTTTCTTAATAAAAATGCATGAAATCATCCAAGTTACACAAGCATTAGCCTATTCACTACCCCCTGCCTAGTTCCACAAGCACTTTCATTGTCCTCTGCCTGATTAAGCCCATGCCATTTTTCTAGAGTCACAGAAAAACATTATTACACAACATGCCATATCATGTCACTACTATTTTGGGAATAATTACACACAGACAATACATTGAAACAATGTTTTATTATACACATGTGTATACAAAATTTATGTAGACAAATTATTTCGTCCTACACCTTTTGTGAAGTCATTCCCAAGAGTCATAATAGACAAAAATTCAATGCATCACACGTGTTAAGATCCAGCTGGCTGTGATTATACAACTTGCCAGTAGGTGGTGCTGTGTGCACATGAACCGTCAAGAAATTAACCTTTTCTCGAACAAGTTGGCTGAGTGGTTCAATGCCTCATGAGGCTTCATCTCGCCATCACTAGAAAACAAGCAGCAGAATACAAAGCCTTACAGAGGGACTGGCATAGAGAGGGTGTAGAATAATGACGGACCGGCAAAGGAGTGACAGCAGAGTGAGGCTTAAGTAGGGAGGCTGGCAGGTGAAGTGAGTCTGGCTAATTAGTGGCTGGCAGGTGTGACTGACTGCAGTAGAAGGCTGAGTGGGAGTGGTAGGAGGAAACTGAACTAACCAAAACAAAAGCCAGAACCTAACTAAACCCAGACAGGAGTAAATAAAAACCCAAATCAAAACTTTTTTTTAATTTTTTTATTGAAGCCTTTTAGATAGATTGCACTGGTTGGGGGCAAGAGAGATTCTGGTTGCCCATCCTGTAGCTGATGGCACCCTCTGCAAAGAGAGACTAAAGTTTGTTAGGCCTTTTCCATTTCTGCTTTGTAGAAGTGCCCGAAGAAGCTTTTGAATCCTTGTAATTTTTTTATATAGCCTTCGGGTTTTTTATCTGTTCTTTTTTATTTTAAATAAGTGTTGGCCTTTTTTGATCATATTTACTCAAAAACCTTGTCTTCTGGAGTGTTTCCTTTGCCGCTTTCCATCCTTTAATAGAGATTTTGGTTGTAGACTGGATAATAAAATAAAAGCTCATGCTGGGGTTTTATAGTGAATTAGTCTTAACTCCCTCCCAGTAGGGGATAAAGAGAGTGCTTTCCATCCATCCATCCATCCATCCATTTTCTGACCCACTTAATTCTTCATGGGGTGACAGGAGTTGCTGGTGCCTCTCTCCAGCGTTCACTGGGCGAAAGGCGCGTTACACCCTGAACAGCTCACCAGTCTGTCACAGGGAGAGTGCCTTCTGTAAAAGAAATACAGAACTTAAAGAACCAGACACTGTTAAAAAATTGCTCTTCCTAAAAACATTCAGACACTTGTGTCTGAATCTCTCTCACACACACACACACTCTAGTAAACTTGATTGGGATTTTTACTCTCAGCTTGCGTAAAATCTCAAGTAGGATAAGTGGGTGTCCATTCTGCTGGGGCCTTTCAGATGTATTTGATTAATTATTGTGCTCACTGGTTAAATTTGATTACAAGGACTAGTTTTGGGTAAAATAGGGTCTAAGTCAGCAGGTTGATTCGACACAAATATACATTTCAATGAAATTACTCCTTTGCATTTAAAGGTCAAATCAATGGAAAAAAGTGAGCATTTTGCACATTGTGCATCAAAGCTATGTTTTTATCAGGATTCTGCTCCAAATTGTGCACTGTAATAAAAAAAAAACTGTGACTTTCCACCTCCCAAAGGAAGTTTAAGGCTGGTTCACATGGCAGGATTTTTTTGCCCGATTTTCATCCTGGTCTTCCCCTTCTGAGAGATAATTTTAAGAGAATATCCTTCTGTGTGTGGTTTTAAGAGAGATCTGATCCGCTCGGTGGAACGTCGGGACCGCTCCGACCTCAAATCGGGGATATTCGCATGTTGGATTGTCTTGCCCCGATATCCAAGCATGTGTGGTGTGCGGCCTGTTGAATGTAACGTGTAGCCAATCCAAAAGCGAGGTGAGGGAGTCCCGGAGAAAGGGAAGAAAGATTCCTCCTGTCTAGCTGTCGTAGAGCCCCCCCCCCCCCCCCCCCCCCCCCCCCCCCCCAGTTGTCTCCATACCTTTAACCAATTCAATTCAATTGAATTAAATTTTATTTATATAACGCCAAATCATGAAACATGTCATCTCAAGGCACTTTACAAAATCAAGTTCAATCATATTATACAGATTGGGTCAGATTATACAGATTGGTCAACAATGTCCTATATAAGGAAACCAGTTGATTGCATTAACGTCCCGACAAGCAGCATTCACTCCTGGGGAACCATAGAGCCACAGGGAGAGTCGTCTGCATTGTACATGGCTTTGCTGCAATCCCTCATACTGAGCAAGCATGAAGCGACAGTGGGAAGAAAAACTCCCCATTAACGGGAAGGAAAACCTCTAGCAGAACCGGGCTCAGTATGAACGGTCATCCGCCTCGACCGACTGGGGTTACAGAAGACAGAGCAGAGGCACAACAAGAGAGACAAAAAAGCACCGAAGCACACATTGATCCAGTAATCTGTTCTACATTAGATGGTAGTAGCGGGTGAGCTGTCTTCTCTGGATGATGTCACAGTTAACAGAACGCCAGACCAGGTGTACCTACTATGAGGAAAAAAGAGAGAGAACAGAAAGTTAAAGCAGAAATGACAACACATAATGCATAATTGAAGAACAGGAGAACTCTATAGAGTGAGAAAATTAGATCCTGATATCCTTCAGTAGCCTAAGCCTATAGCAGTAAAACTATAAAGGTAGCTCAGAGTAACATGAGCCACTCTAGTTATAAGCTTTGTCAAAAAGGAAAGTTTTAAGATTAGTCTTAAAAGTAGACAGGGTGTCTGCCTCACGGACCAAAACTGGGAGTTGGTTCCACAGGAGAGGAGCCTGATAGCTAAAGGATCTGCCTCCCAAAAATAACACCAAGATTTTTTACTTTATTACCAGAGGCCAAGTTGATGCCACCCAGATTAAGTGATTGGTTAAGAAGTTTATTTTTTGAGGACTCTGGCCCAAAGATTACAACTTCGGTCTTGTCAGAATTTAGATGCAGGAAATTTAAAGTCATCCAGCTTTTGATGTCATCAAGACATGACTGCAGTAGAAGTAATTGATTGGATTCATCAGGATTTATGGATAAATATAGCTGAGTATCATCAGCATAACAGTGGAAATTAATCCCATGCTGTCTGATAATTTTGCCGATCGGAAGCATATATATAGTAAATAGAATTGGTCCAAGGACTGAACCCTGTGGTACTCCGCAGGTGACCCTAGAGTTTGAGGAAGATTTATTATTAACATGAACAAACTGGAATCTGTCCGACAGATAAGATTTAAACCAGCCTAATGCTTTCCCCTTAATTCCTACAGTATGTTCAAGTCTTTCTAGGAGAATATTGTGATCAACTGTATCAAATGCAGCACTGAGATCTAACAGGACAAGTACAGACACAAGTCCATTATCTGAGGCCATGAGAATATCATTAGTGACCTTCACCAGAGCTGCTTCAGTGCTATGATGAGCGCTGAAGCCTGACTGAAACTCCTCAAGTAGGTCATTGCTTTGTAAATGTTCACAAAGTTGATTAGCAACTACTTTCTCAAGAATTTTAGATAAGAAAAGAAGATTAGATATAGGTCTGTAGTTTACTAACTCATCTTGATCAAGAGAAGGTTTCTTAGGTAAAGGTTTAATAACAGCTACTATATAAACCTGTGATACATATCCATTTACTAAGGATAGATTAATCATGTCTAAAATAGTGCCACTGATCAAAGGGAATATGTCCTTAAACAACTTGGTTGGGATTGGGTCTAACATACAGGTAGAAGGTTTAGATGAAGCTAAAATTTTAGATAGCTCAGAAAGCTCTACTGCTTCTAAACAGTTCAAACACTGTGCAGGTTCTAAAGATTCCTCCAATGCTGCCTCACTTACTGAGGACGAGGTAATCATGTTTGGGAGGATGCCAATTATTTTATTTTTAATGGCATCAATTTTATTTATGAAGAATCCCATAAAATCATTACTACTAAGAGCTAAGGGAATGGATGGCTCAACAGAGCTGTGGCTCTGGGTAAGTTTGGCAACTGTACTAAAGAGAAATCTAGGATTATTTTTATTCTCTTCAATTAATGATGAAAAATATGCTGCTCTAACTCTGCGAAGGGTCTTGTTATACAACAATAGACTGTCCCTCCAGATTAAGTAGGATTCCTCTTGGTGTGTAGAGCGCCATTTTCTCTCCAATTTCCTAACATTGTGCTTCAAGGAACGCAGCTCTGAATTAAACCAGGGAGCCAGCTTCTTTTTCAAGGGAGCTACATTGTCTAATGCAGAACGCAATGAGGAAGTCACATTGTTAGCAAAGGTATTGATTTGTGAATGGGAAGAAACAGCATTGCTGCCATCTACAGGGCATTTCTGCAATACTGAGGATATTAAAAAGGGGACAGACTCTTTAAGTTTTGATACGGCATTATCCGATAAAGATCTACTACAATGGAACCCTCTTTTGGGGGTGGAGAACTCAATTAGATTAAACTCAAATGTTATTAAAAAATGATCAGACAGGACAGGGTTGTGAGAGAATACTGTTAATTCTTCACAATCAATGCCATATGTCAGAACAAGGTCTAAAGTATGGAGCCGAGAGTGCGTCGGTTTATGCACATTTTGAGCAAAACCAATTGAATCTAGGATAGTTTTAAAGGCTACACTAAGGTTATCACATTCAGTGTCAACATGGATGTTAAAATCACCCACTATAATAACCTTATCAGTATTTAACACTAAATCAGATAGGAAATCTGACAACTGATCCAAAAACTGAGTGTAAGGGCCTGGTGGACGATACAAAACAACAAACAGAAGTGGTTTTATTGCTTTGCTGTTTGGATGAGGGAAACTGAGGGTTAAATGTTCAAAAGAACTGTAATTATTAGTTGGCCTGGGACTAATTAATAAATCAGACTGAAAGATAGTTGCCACTCCTCCTCCTCTTCCCACAGATCTGGGAATGTGGAAATTTGAATAACTGGAGGGGCAAGAGCAGCATGGGGCATAAATGCTGCAGACTTTGTAGAGCATTTCCATGCAGAACGCACATGTGTGAAGCATAGAGCAACCTTAAAGAGAGCAAAGAGGAGAGCCACTCCGTTTCCACATTGCAAATTTAATCCACCTTGGATTACAAAATGGAATAAAATATAGGCATGGCAAGTTTATTTATATAGCACTTTTCAGTAAAAAGATGATTCAAAGTGCTGTACATAAACAGAAAAACATCACAAACATAGGAAAATAAACACCAAGGAATAAGCTTAGTAAATCCTTGACTAGACTTTTTTCATGCATTAACAAACATACAGAAAGAAATAAACTAAGTATATTCTTCGGAATTTGTGATCTAAAGTAATTTTGTCCAACCTTTCCAAAGCTACAAATAGAATAACTTCTTTTGTTTCATTGTTTCACTAGAATGAGTTTCATCGCTAAAAATTCAAAGCTTTATTGTTTATACTCACAAAGCTAAAGCTTGAGGTCTCTGAACTGACCTTTGTGACACTACAGCAAAAACAGAAAGCAGCAGAGATAGGGAAGAAAGCAAAGTAGAGGCGGTGTGTGTGTGTGTGTGTGTGTGTGTGTGTGTGTGTGTGTGTGTGTGTGTGTGTGTGTGTGTGTGTGTGTGTTAGTCTGCAAAATGTGGCAGAAAGCTTTCGCAGTTAGTCTCATAGTGATGGAACGTTAATTAAGCAGTTCAGTAGCTCTGTCCAGGTCATAGTGTTTAAATAACATCCAGGAGAAATTAAGATTGCATGGGAGCCAGTTTGGATAGCAGCATTTGTATATATATATTTTTTGTAATGGATGACGCTGGTCAACCCAATATTCAGCCAGAAACAGAGTTATGTTTTTAAAAGGTTTATTGTGAGGATGAGTAGTGACAGCTGAGACAGGCAAGCAGAACCAGATTTGACAAATTGAATAATGGCGGATGGTGCAAACCAGCAAGGAAGAGCAGGAGAACAGAAGATGCATGTTATGACAGACCAGAACAGGCCATGTGGGCCGGGGAACCACCAGAAGAGCATTACGGGCTTTAAAAACACAGGGTTTTTATGCTTTTTAAATGTTTCCCATTCGTTTGCAGAAAATGACTTTCTGATGCTGCCTCTGGTTTCAGGTTAACCACAAGTTAACTACATATACATTCAAGCTTGGCTTTAATTCTAGGATAGGGTGTAATTAAGCAAACACACTGCCAACAACTTTTTTGACTATGCTTCCTTTGTGGTATATAGTTTTTTCTTCCATGAATAAGGAAATATTTGATAAAAGTTTAATATTTACAGTCACTGTAGTTAACTCTTGAACCAACTGACATTATGTGAAACATAAGTATGGTGTGCTAGAAGTAGCTGACCAAATTTTTAGAAAAAAAAAAAGATTTAACAAATGATTTTATTACAAATAAAAACACAACTGAAAACCAAAGAAACACATTTCAAAACTATTTACAAGTTGTCCAACAGGAATAGAAAGCACCTTGCTTGGAGGAAGTTTGGTGGAGGAGGGAGTATGTTTCCTCTCCAGCAAAAGATGCCTTCTCTTTTAATAAAAAAAAATTACTCTGTAGTCTGCAGTGGCTCCAAATTAAGCATAACAGTGCTATTTTCATTAAGTGAATTTTAAATTTGAAAAAGTCTTTTGACTGAGGTGACACATTTTGCAGGAGAGGAAGCAGAGAGGGAAGGAAATGTTGATTAGAGCAGAGTGCTGATACTGGTTCTCTGTTCTTCAGCACCACCAACATCTCTCAAACTCTGTGGGCTCCTCCTGTTGCCTCCTCCGACCTTTCTTTTTGGTGGACCTTAAAAGAAAACAGTATAATCAGACTACTGAACATTAAAATGTGTTTCACAGAAAGGTTTAGCAGCAGTATCAATAACTACATTTTGTATTAATGGACAGATGTAGAATTTGTTTGAATGCAATAACTAGTACATCACAAAATGTTTTTTTTATTACTCATTATGAGTGAAATAATATACGCACATTATTTCATTTGGACATGTCTATTCTATAACTGGGATCCAAACAGGTTTCTGAAATGTTTAGTAAGCTTCCTATATAAAGTTTGAAGTGGCAGTAAAAATTTACTAATTCTGCACAGCCTTGGTGAGCCTTGTCCCAAACGTTGTGTTGTGGTAGCCTCCCAAAGAATAAATCTTTGGGAGAATCAGTAGCTGTGCAGAGTTAATCATTTGAATTTATCTGCAATAATTTCAACATACCATAAACATGTTTCTAGCAGAATCCCCACAATTCTGCTAGAAATCTCACTGAACAGTTTAGTGAAATTCTCCACTACTCTCTATCCTAGACACTTTCATTTCTCCACAGGTATATCATCAGGACCAACTGCCTTTTTACTCTTCATCCATTTCAAAGCCTCACTGACTAAATCCTTATTAATCTTTGCTGCTTTCTGAATTACAATGGTCACTTCTTCTACTCATCATTCTTTCTCATTTTTCTCAATCATCAACTCTTCCCCCTTACTATCACACTTGTTGCACCTGTAAGTACATTTCCATCTCAATTCCTGATCATTCTAATCTGCTAAACACCCTTTCCTTCTCACTTCACCTTCACCATTTCTCTTCCCGTCTACACACAGCTTGAGCCCTGCTCCTAAGCTTCTAGCCTTACCTTTCCAACTGGTCTCCTGAGCACACAGTATGTCCACCTTCCCTCCTCTGCATCATGCAAACTCTCTAACTTTTCCTGTCACAAGTTCCTACTCTCACTCCTAGACTCTTGCTCTTCCTCTTCTTTCTCTGCCTATGGACATGTCTTCCTCCTCTTCTTCTTTGCTGACCAACACTAGCCCAGTTTTCACCAGTACCCCGTTGGTCACCAGATTGGTCAAGACCTGAGTCCTGACCAATCTGGTATATATATTAGTAACTTGCATTGTTATTAATTGTATTATCCCACAATTTCCCCATTTTGGGACAATAAAGGAATTTCATATCTTATCTTGTCATATAAAATTAAGTCATGTCACTTTTATTTGTATAGCACATTTCAGCAGCAAGGCGGTTCAAAGCGCTTTACATCATGGAAACATAAAAACATCATAAACACATTTAAGCAGTCACAGTTTCTGAGATCAGTACCAAATATTCAATTGTATCAAGTGAAAACATCAAAACACATCAAATATGTTGGTCAGTGGTCCCTTTATTATGGTCTGAAAACAGCTCTATTAGCAAAGGTTTTGTGCAGATGCTCTTTCTGACACAACCCTCTGCATTTATCCGGGCTTGGGACCGGCCCAAAAAGGACACAGGACACTGTGGCCCCCTTTGAGGCTGCATTAGTGTGTTAGTTAGCTAAACTAGTAATTATAAAAAGTACAAAAATTCAAATAAAAGCACAAAAC
Organism: Fundulus heteroclitus; assembly: GCF_011125445.2. Classification (NCBI taxonomy): domain Eukaryota; kingdom Metazoa; phylum Chordata; class Actinopteri; order Cyprinodontiformes; family Fundulidae; genus Fundulus; species Fundulus heteroclitus. Next base: position 3,998,607 of record NW_023396781.1, on the reverse strand, counting down.
TAAATACAAAATCATGTGTTTTTCATTGTTATTTTTTAGAGTTATTTTTTTGTTTTCTTGTTTTCTGTTTTCTAGATTTCCTTGTATTTGTTTTATTTACAGAATGTGACATCTATTTACATATTTACATGAGAACACACTTGGAGTCAGAAATTTGATCAAGTGCTTCTGATAGCCTGGAGGCCTGTTTGCCTACTGGCCTCTATAAGGGGGACGTCTCCTATTTGCGAGTGACTCTCCGTTTTTATGGGGAGCTGCATGTGTGTAGAGGCCTGGCTTTGCATAGAGGCCTGGGTTAACGTACAGGCCTGAATTTGGATGGTGGCCTGCATGTGGGTACAGGCCTGGGTTTGCATTGAAGCCTCTGTTAGTATTCTGTCTCCTGTATTCATGCTGGGGGCGTCTAACATCATGAACAGCCCTCTTTCTTTGAGGCCCTGTTTGCCTGGGGGCCTCTGTTTGTTTGGAGACCTCAGTTTTCATGGAGGCTTTAGTTTGTGTGGCGGCCTCTGTGTGATGAGAGACGTCAGTTTGTGTGGATGCCTCTGTTTGCGAGGAAACTTCAGGATGTTCATTTTTCAAAGCAAGGTTCAACTCTACGGTCAGTTGTCCAACCTGACTCTTCAGAGAATTGATTGTTTCCTGCTGTTCTTTGAAACTCCTCAGCTGATCCTCACATTTGACTCTCAGCTGCTGTTCTGCTACCAAAGCCTTTGCTAACTTCTCACTGTTCAAGGCATTTTTTTCCACCTGCCTCCTAAAAAACTGAAGCTCATTCAGAACGCTCTCATGAACTGTAACTTTGGCAATGCGTGGAAATCTTGATGCACCTGCAGTCTGCAGTGCAGCAAATGTTTCCTGCTTCTCTGCCTTCTCTTCACATTTGAATCTCATGTGATGTTCATGTTCTAAACTTTTTTGCAGTTCTTGGATCTGTTCCAGCTGTGCTTTGCAATCAACCTGAAATTTGATTCTTTGTTCTCTCTCCTGGTGAAGATCAAAAACCTTACCTTGCAGCTCCTGTTTAAGATTGTCCACCTGCTGCGTGAGATCACTGATACGTTTGATTGCCTGTTCAATGTCCAACGAGGGAGGGATCACCGTAACAGCTGAGGCGTGTTGGGGCATCTTGCCCCTCTTATAGTACTGGGGGTGACGAGCCTCAGAGCTTCCAGTGGCCTGGGAATGCCTTGGTTTTCTCTTGTGGTCTTGTGAGTTGGAAGCCACGTAGTAAACTGGGGCCTGGATGTGCGCCCGCTCTGCTTGTTGGCATCGGCCCTGGAAATGCTTAGATTGGTGGTATGAGTGAGGTGCCTGAGAGGAAGTAAAGGCACTGAGGTCTTTCTTTGGTTTTTCTGACCTTGGAGATGGCTGACAAGCTTGCTGGATTACTTCTGAGTTGAGAGACCCAGAGCCACCAGAGGAAGATGAATCCTGCTGACCATCCTCTGAAGGAGGAGTCTCAGATTCAGCTGAGGAACCAGATTCCCCTTGGATCTCTGTACCATCTTCTAGCTGGGTGAGATGCAGCTCTCTGGTACCGTCACTGCCATCTTCGATCGGGAAGATAATTGCATCGTAGTCGACTTGGATGTTGAGGTCAACCATGTCTACCCATGAAAGCGTTTGCTCCATGTCTAACTTTCTGTAAATCAGATATAGTCGCTTCTCTAAAAGGCGTCTGATATCTGAGATCGAATTCTTGCTGTTTAGCTGAGATTCGAACGTGCTCTCTCAAAAGTGTACTGTCGCGATGAAGGTCGGGAACAGTAAATGAAAAACCGGCTCAATTGTAGTTAAGATTCCGTTGATGTGTCAGAGTGACATCAGTGTACTATGACATCAGCTGTGATGTCATCAGCTGTGATGTCATAGTACACTTTGATGCTAAACATTCCAATTGAACATGCTGTGTACAAAATGACAGAGAGCAGAAAACAGAGTAAACTTTATTATGGTTTAAACAATATATTTCTAGGTAATGCCAGTTTGGCTACTTTTTATTTTACTGAGTTTAATAAACCTGTTAAAGAGGGAGCTGAGAACTTTCATGAACTCAATCTTATATTTCTAAAGATCTCATCTCTCTTGAATATTTCAGTTATATAATGAAATTCTAAAGTTTATAAATAAAAGTTACATTTATAAAATATTTTGTTCATGTACTTCATTACCCACAATGCTTAATGAAGTGCGCATGCCCAATGTAATCGTAGAAGTCTGGCTCGGGACTTAACAACCGCTAGGTGGCAGAAGAGACACAGTTCTGATCCAAAGGACCAGAGTTCAGCTCACAATCCAGCAAATTAATAATTTGTCAAATATGTATAGCAATTTCAGATAGTTTAAATAAAACTGGAAATTCATACATTATATAAATAAAAGCTGAGTGTGAGCTGAGAATATTGAAATAAATGATCTGACGACCCCAAAGCGCTTTACACTGGTCAGTCATTCACCCATTCACACCCTGATGGTGGTGAGCTGTGTCAGTAGCCACAGCTGCCCTGGAGCAGACTGACAGGCCGCATAGCACCACATACTTCAGCTAAATCTCACTGCAGAAAACGTGAATAATTTAATGTTAATAAAACTTTAACTGTGAAAGATGTACATATCTCTCAGGCCTTCTTTAGCAGGACCCCTACTCTGACATAAAACACACTATACAGCTCTTAAAAAAAAAAAATCTTTTTCATGTGATCGGACTGAATCAGTTTTGTCTAAACATAGGAATCTAAAAGAAATTGTAACTTGATTCTTTTAGTAAACCATGTAGCTTGCTACAATCTCAAGTTTTGAACAGCCCTAATGTAGCCTCAGTGCAATACTGCTCAGAGGTCAGGTGAACGCTCAGGGAGTTTGCAGCTTGGGTTCTGGGCGTCTCCTCTCTTCCTCCAGACGTTGCATTTCATTTGGAAGCCAACGCTCCAACTTTACTTTCATCTGAAAGGAGGAATCTGAGCTCCAGTCCAGTTCTTCACATCCCCGCCAAGGTAAGACCCTGCTGACATCTCTGGCTCAGGAGTTGCTCAACACTTAGCTAATGTGTGGGATTCGTCTGGAGCTGCAGCTCCACCAAATTCTCCAATGAATATTCCTCGACAACCCTCTCATGGCCTCAGACAGTGAATTTGGAGATTTTATTATCTGTGAGCCATAGTCATCAAAATTACAATTCCATTTGAATCATCCACGTCCAGGGGCCACCAGAGTCAGATTGGAGAGTCTGCACAATGGGGCTGACCTCTGACCCTGCAGCAGATTTTCTATTAATGTAGGCTTTGTATTTTCATATCTCCAGCTGGAAACCTGGTAGGGATTGGTTTGGCTAAATTTCCACATGGGGGATTCATACCAGGGTCCCACATGATAATAGTCCAAACGTGAAGGAAGCTCTTTCATATGTCCTCTTCCACCTTAATGCCACAGTGAATGTCTTTTTACAATTAAACACCACTTTGGTCCCATCTTAAAATGACATTTTAATAACAAAAACAAGCATTTTTACACCATGTCAACTGGACAATAGGAACAAAAACAGCAGCGTCAGCATCATCTGAACGGTACGGTGGTCTTCCTGGAAGTGACAGCAGCTTGGAAGCTTCGGGTTCAGGGCTGCTGTGTTTTCAGGCCAATGCGATCTCGGAGGACTCCTTGGCTTCCACCACCCGGAAGACGCCCACCTTCTCCTTCATGCTCCCCCTGTCTTTGTCTGGAAACGACAAGATGCAGTTAAAGAAACCTCCATCCTGCCTGTAGGCGAGCAGAGGTCTAAGGTTGCCTGGAAACCGCGGTGGGACTGACTGACAACAGCATCACTGCAGCAGTAATGGTTCTTATGTTTAAAAGTGCTTTTATTCTACAGCCATCTTTACGACAGATTCCCATTAGAGTACGTGTGTCCTTTCAAACCCGACTCATCCTAAAAAGCACAGCAAGGTGGCTCCTCACCCAGTAGGTCGCTGCGATCCAGCAGAATCTCCAGATCCTTGTCGCTGATCACCTTCCCTTGTGAGGATTTCACCTCCCTGGTGAGAACAGACAAGTGTTTCTGGGTTAGCGCGGCCAGCTGCTGTGGATGCAGACGCTCTGCTGCCGTGGAGGCTCACGTCTTACTTCTCAGGGCCTCTGGCCTGCAGCAGCTCCCGCAGCTCATCCAGATCAATGCAGCTCTTGCTTTGATTCAGCTCCGCCTTCCCACCTTTGAACTTTTCTGTGGGTGAGAGCAACACAACATGACGTCACATTAAAGCCTCCATGTGGTACCAGATTCACCAAGCGGCGGTCCAGATGGACACCCCTGCTAGATGTCACTCACTCTTGTGGATAACCATCTGCTCCAGCTTCCTCTTGACCGAGGCCCTCTCCAGGATCTTCTGGTCAATAGTGTTGGCGGTTACTAGGCGGTACACCACCACGGGTTTGGTTTGCCCAATGCGGTGACAGCGGTCCTGAGCCTGCAGGTCTGACTGGGGGTTCTAAGAGGGAAGCAAAGGGAGTCGGGTAAGCCAGGCTTAGTGGTGGAATATTGACAGTTCTGGTACCGTTCTTTTGGGCCTTTTTCTACAACAGTGGCTCAAGGGCTATGGAGTTCAACCTGAGACCCCCCCTGCTCCGACTGCCTCAGTGGTTGAGTCCTCCAGCCGCTTTGCCTGCTGGTGGTCAGAGGACACGGTGGTGCTGATGGTCTGGCGCCCCATGGCAGCTGTGGCAATGATCTAACTCTCCACCATCAGCATGTGAACAAATGACTGAAGGTAAAGCACTTTGGTTCTTCAGGACCACAAGGGGGAGCACTGGGGCCACGCCCCCTCAAAGATAAAACAATAAATATGCAAACAGTAACGACTAAGGCGGCACTTTTTTCAGTGACTCACAGGGGGTGACATAAGCAGTAAAAAAAAAAAAAAAAAAAAGAAGAATTCAAAATAATCTGCGGCCAAAAGGCAGGTTTCTGTTATCTGTCACATCACTGTGAGGAGTCGGTGCCTCTAGCAGCTGCAGGCGCCCTGCCTGCTGTGAGAAGATGCTGCAGCCCTGCACAGCACAGAGGTGGACAGGCTGGAGGCTAAAAGAGACGAGGACAGTCACTGAGGAGCAGTTCACCTCCTGGTCTCCCAAATGGACCGGGCGGCGGGGCTGATCCACTCTACAGGGCAGCTGTCTGACAGAGTTAGTGGCTAAAGTGGGTCACACCAAGGCGCGGGTGGCCAGGGAGGTTCGGGAGGATTCCTGACCGGCTGGTGGTCTCAGGTTGAACCAGTTGGTGGTCAAACTGTTTTTCATCCTTTCTACCCATTAATAAAACGTTGCCGCGGTGACCGTCCTGCAGAGGTTAAAACACTTCACACTTTATTTGAACTAAAGTTGTTTGCAAACGTGCATTTAATGTTTTAATATTGTGCATCATGTAAACAAGCTCAGAACATGCCTGCAATAGTGTGTAATGTGTATTTGACATATAATATTGTTTCTGGAATATTCATTCTATTCAATGTGCGACAGTTTTTTAAAAATAATACATATATATTCATAGTAGTTATGGGCTGTGCATGCGGCGCCCGCTCTCGTTTGGCCTGCAAAGCCATTCACCATCAGCAGAGTGTTCTCCTACGTGACAAAGGAGCAAAGAGGAAACCCACCCAATCACTGTCGAAGATGATGACCGTGTCCGCTGCTGTCAGGTTGATTCCAAGTCCTCCTGCCCTGGTGCTCAGCAGGAAGATGAACACCTCTGGATCCTTGAAAAACTGCTGGATCTGGAAGACGACAACCAGCTAAAATTAAACTTCATTTTCACCGTTCAGCAGCTGTGATGGAGAGCAGCAGCAGCAGCAGCAGCACACATGTTCCTTAACGCTGACATTTAATCAGCAGGTTCTCCTCATTCTGCCTCACAATCACAAGCTTGTAGTCTGCTGGGAGACAATGAGAAAGGGAGTGAAGGTGTCTTCTGCCCCCATTACTCTGGTACCGCTAAATAAAGACCAGCGCCACCGGTTGCCTTCAGAGGACCTACCTGGTGAACAGAGTGGAGCTGTGTTAAGCACTTAAGTGTTTTATTGGCTCTATGTGATGGACTAAGTTCTGGAGGAAAGCAGAGATGGTTTTAAGCTTCTTAGAAATATAAATGTGATAATTGTCTCTCAGGCTACCGTCACTAAGACTCCGCTGAAGCGCCTGTATAACAGCGGCCATCAGAAGCCACTGCATCGCTGTTTAATCAGTGACTGCAGCTCTTCTGGCTCTGGCCTCAGAACATCAGACCCAGGAACCCGGCAGACGAGTCAGGGAGAAGGTTCTGGTCCAGTTTAAAGCTGGGCCAGGCTCTACAACAACATCCTAAGCTCTGAACGTCTCCCAGAGCTCTGATCAATCCATCTGGAGACCTGGAGAGAGGATGGACCTGCTGCTGACCTGCTGCTGACCTGGAGGTCCACCTGGACTGACAGGAGAGCATTAATCAGAGAATCAATGGGACAACTTCAGCTCTGTACTTGGAAAGGTGCCCCTTCTTCTTAGATATTCAGCCTGCTCTGCTTTGGATTGGTCGGCCACAGAACTACATTCATTTCAGGAGTGTGAATAATTTTGCTCATTACTGGGATGCGGCCCCTGTGAAGCCCGGACCCAGCTTCTGAAGTAAAACGCGGCTCCTCCATGATTTCAAACTTACGTTCTGGTCTCTTTCAGTGTAGGACATGGTGCCGTCCAATCGGCTGTACAGGAAGCCCCGAAGGTAGCAATAGTCCATCAAAATATCCAAGATGGAGGTCATCTGGCTGAAGATCAGAACCTGGCATACAGTGAGCAAGCAGACGGATCAGAACCACAGAGACCTGAAGGAAGCTAGCTAGATGGAGAGGCTAACCATGCACTGATTACTAGAGACATAGATGCTGCTGCAGGGCCTAGTCTACCTCCACATGCTGGTAGATAACCTGCTTACTGTGAGGCCCAGGCTCACAGTAAGCTCAGAGGGTTCTGGTCTTACCTTATGTCCTCTTTGTTTGAGAGCCGGCAGCAGCCTGTCCAGGATGAGAAGTTTCCCTGAGGTCTGGACCAGCTGCTCGTCGATCTGCAAACAGCAGCAGCACGTCAGAGGACCGCCTCCATCTGTAGAGGGTTCAGGCCCAGCGTCGTCACGCCCAGGTTACCTTAAACTGCTGCGTGGCCGGGTCCAGCGGGTACTCCACCAGGTACGGGTGGTTACAGCACCTCTTCAGCAGCATCAGCACGTTCTGCAGCTTCAAGGTGATCTCGGCGTCCAGCGGGGCCGAAATGTCCAGCACCGGCGGTTGGGGGCTGAGGTGGAACAGCAGGTGAAGGTCAGAAACGGAAGCAGAGCCCAGAAAGACCCGTTCTACACCCACCCACACCTAAATCCTAGGTCAGACAACAGGAACCCTGAGCAGCACTTCAGGCCCGCCTTACAGAGCGCATTATTCATTATAGCCAAACCACGTAGTGACAGAGGAGCACAGGACAGGCTGGAGGATGGCGTGGAGAAGATGACCAGCAGCTCCTGGGGAACAAGGCTGCACTTCTGCAGAAACTGTCGTTTGCCTGGGAAGCAAACAGGGTCCAGCTGAGGGCTTTGATCTCCTTCAGATGCTTCAACACAAGTCTCTAGAGGGATTTGATGACCAGCGGTGATTAATGTGTCAGGCACATTAAGATGTTGAAACAAAATGATGGGAAAGAGGCCACAGTGGTCAGTGCGGCATGCTGGGAACCCAGCAGGTTAAGATGATGAGCTGAAGCATTTCAGCCCTGCAGCAACAAGACAATTAAGATGAAGATGGTGTCTGTGTATGCAGCCTGTCTTCCTCAGCCCACCGCCTGCTGGACGCAGACTAAAGCTGGTCATCCACCATGTTGCTTCTACGCTGCCCTATGGTCCCTCCTGGCTCCTGCAGGCAGCGATGTTGGTCAACACGATCCAAGCTGCAGCAGGGCTGTTAGGTGAAAAGCTAGCTGCTCTGGTCTCCTGTCAGCTTGATCCTGGCCAGCTCTCACTGAGCCTGTCCCCACGGCTGCAGCCACGCTCAGCGTTTCTACGCAGCTTCCTCCGACCAGAAGGGAAACACGTTTTATTGGTGTCAAGCACATGTCCTCCGACACTGACGTATGAATTGAGCATTCAGGTCAGAGGATTCAGCTTTGACAACACGGATCTGTGTTTTTATCTCATGTAGGACACTTAACATACTGTCTGCATTTTGAAAGTTACTTCAGGACGTTGGCGTTGGGTGCTGACCTTATGTCGGCCTCCTTGCGGACTCTCTCCAGGTATTTCATCAGAGACCCCATGGTGTCGTCCTCCGTTTCGCAGTAGTCCACCAACCTCCGACTGCGGCGCTTGGGCCTGCCGTGGGACGTCAGCGCCACAGGAGCCTCTTTCTAACCAGATAAACAGACTTGCTGAAATTCTTCTGAATCCTTAATGAGGCAGAAGCTTTTATGTGGGGAACACGTAACTTGTCAGCAGACTGAGGACAAGGCTTACCTTCTCCTGGCCCAGCACCTTCACGATGGTGTTGTTGACCACTGCGCTGTAAAGGGTCTCCTGCTTGGAGGTCAGGGGGGCGTAAACAATGATCTCTTTTTTTGGAGGAACCTCCAGGGCCACGTCTGATTTTAGCCTCCTCAGCAGGAATGGAGTCAGAATCTGAGACGACAGCAAACATGAAGATGAATGATTTATTTAGCATTTACAGAAAAAGAAATGCACAAGAACAACAATAAAATAAGTAAATGCCGTTCCACTACATGGCATTAAGCCTGTCTCTGCTCAGAAGCTAAAGATCTAAAGTTCCAAAGTCAGGGTGCTGCCACTGAAAAGGCCCGCTCTAACCTAGTTCTAGGAACATCAACCTGATGACTTCAAAGATCTCCCATGTACAGGAAGACTAAAAAGTTCAGGTAAACGGGGTGGGGCTAGTCCATTTAAGGCTTTAGAAACAAACATTAAGATTTTAAAATGGGTTCCAAAGCAAAGAGAGTAGGACTGATGAAGGTTCCTGTCATGCAGCAACAAAGCAGATGAGCCAGGCGGCCAGCTGTATGGCTGCAGGTGAGGAGAACAGAGAGGGGAGAGAAGCATGCAGATACATGCTTTCTGCCTGGTGGAGGACTGACCTGGTGCAGCATGCTGAGGATGTTGTGCTCGCGTTCTGCCACCACCACATCATCCCCCTCACCGAGGGAGCTGATGTCGAACCACGACTCGAAGCTGGCAGCAGACAGAGAAACAGGATGTTCACGCTGACTCTCATCTCCAGCCGACGCCACGCCCACCTGTGTCCTCACCTCTTGAGGTCGTCGAACACCTCTGGGAGGAGGAAGTTGAGGAGGGACCAGAGCTCGGCCAGGTTGTTCTGCAGCGGCGTGCCCGTCAGCAGCAGCTTGTTGTCGGTGGGAATCCTCTTCAGCTCCCGCACCAGCCGACAGTCCAGGTTTTTGATCCTGTGGCCCTCGTCCACGATCAGGTACTTCCAGTGAACTTGCTGGAGGCGGAGCAGGAGTGTGAGAAGGTCAGGTGGCGGCGACGGCCGGGTCCAGCCTCGGCCGGCTGACCCAACGTTCAGCGGGCGTTTCTCACCTGTAGAAACTTTCTGTCGTTCATGGAGATCTCGAAGGAAGTGATGACAACGGGAAACATGCTGAGCGGCCCCTGAGACCTGCGGATCTGCTTCAGCAGCTTGGTCCTCTCTGGCGGAGTGCCGTGATAAATCATCACAGATACCTGGGAGAAACGCGCCACAGCCATCAGACAGCGCCAGCGGTGAGGTCAGAGCGGTTCTGGTCATGCGTCTCATTACCTCTGGTGTGAAGCGCTTGAACTCGCTGACCCAGTTTGGCAGCGTGGAGAGGGGAACCACCACCAGGAAGGGGCCCATCACCTTCTTTTCCAGCATCATGGCGATGTGGGCGATGCACTGGATGGTCTTCCCCAGTCCCATCTCATCGGCCAGGATGCCGTTGATGCCGTTCTCCCACAGCATCTGCAGCACAGAGAGAACACAGGCTGCTCTTCAGGAAACTGCCTCATCTCTGACCTGAGACCTAACAGAACACTCAGAGCCACCTGGTCGCTCACCCTCAGCCACTCGATGCCCTCGATCTGGTACCACCTCATGACTCCACCGGTGAACAGCTCCGGCTGCTGCACCGGGACGGGCTGCCCGTCCACCTTCCTGTGGGGATGCAGGAGATGTTTGGCGTTTTCTCGAACCGTCTCCGCCAGCCGGTTCTTGATGTCCTCGTTGGAATCGCTCATCTTCTCGATGTCCTCTGCGTCCAGTTTCTTCTGAGCTGCTGCCCCACCCTTCTGGAAAAGCAGACGGACGCATTCTTAGAGCCAGTAGACAGCACTGGTCGCTCTGTTAGGAGTAGGGCTGCAACTAACGATGATTTTAATGACCGATTAATCAGTCGATTATTTTTACAATTAATCGATAAATTGGACCAAAAAAAAAAAAAGCTTTATTTCCACTTTTTTTTTAAATAGACAGTTTCGATTGAGCAAATAAGCGCACAAAAAAACAAGTTGCTACTTAGGTGTACTGTTACAATAATAGGTAATAAATATTTTTGCTTCAACTAAAGAAGTTTATGTTGACTAAATCTAGTCATAAAACATAAATCATATTAATCATTTAATAGTCAATGTTGTCTATATGAACAGCGATTTAGCAACAGAAGTGAAGCTGTAAAACTGTTGTGGTTTGGTTGAACGTCCTCCTCGTTATATATAATAAATAATTGGGCTTAACAATGAGAGCAGAGCAAAAACAACGTCTGATAATCACATAAACCACCAGCTCATTTCACACTGTTTCAGCACACGCTGCATTTATCTAAATACTACACGCTACGTTTGTCCTTCTACACATTTTTCTTCCAAGGACGTTTATTCTACAAGTTTTTCTTAGTCAAAAAGAATGTTACATATTTAATACTTTTTATTTCTTCTGAGGGTTTACATTTTTGAGGATGTCCTTTGGGGATGCTTAAGTCTGGTGTTTTTAATTTGGGTCTGCCGCTTATGATTCTGACCAAAATGTCATTATAAAGGCTCTTGATTCTTAAAGTTAGTTCAGAGCCCGTCTCCTTTCTTCCATACAGAACCTTCACTCACACTTTGTCAGCAAATTAAAACTTAATCAACAAATTATTACCATCAGAATGAAATTGTAGAGAACTGCTCTATGATCCATAACCTGATCAGCCTCCATCTAAACACTTGTTCTGATTAACTCATGAACTTACAGCGCCTCCATGTGGTTCTCTACATGCATGTGGTTCTCTACATGCATGTGGTTCTCTACATGCATGTGGTTCTCTACATGCATGTGGTTCTCTACATGCATGTGGTTCTCTACATGCATGTGGTTCTCTACATGCATGTGCAGCACAGAACATTTTGGGCTCCTGCTCTCTCAGCAGCAGCAGTTCTCCGTCTCAGAACCTGCTGCAGGTCCACTCTGTGCGCTCAGAACAGTCACAACCAACACACCTCTGCGTTGGCTGTTGCTTTTTCCGCATGAAGAAGTACAAAACTTCTGCCGTTGTTTTATAGAAATTCAACAACTCCGCTAAAGAGACGGTTTCTAACTTGAATAAAGCTTGGTGCAAGTAAACGCACGTCGTGATTGGATTATTTGATCTTGAGCCCATAGAAACGGTGCATTAGCAATACTTTCTTTCCTTTTAATGCAAACACATTTTAACCCAGTCAGGGTTATGTTGCGCAGGTAAACAAGCTCCTGTCATTAACCAGCTAACAAGCTAACAAGCTAACAGCCGCATTTCTAGCTGCCAGACTGACCTTCAGGCGCCACCCCAAAGCAGGACCCCACTTTTATTTCCACTTTTGCTGCAGAAAGTCTCAAAGACAATCGTGTCCTACATCTAGAAAGAGTAGCGAGAGTAAAAGACGCATTACCACGTCCTCCACCTTTGATCTCTTCGCCTGTGACATGATCTCCTGCAGACAAAGAAAAACAAAGTCAAGCTCGGTCTGATAAAGAGTCAACATGGAAAAAAAGCACAACACTAATTAACCAAGGAATCAAAACCACATACTTCTTTAGTCATGACATCAGATATTTTATAGTCTTCATCTCTCCTCCTCCTCTTCTTTGCATCTAGATGGAGAGGAACGAGGTTCACTATGAGAAACCACGGAGACTGCATCATCAGCGGTACCTTCTCTTCATTTCCTCTGATCATGTGTGAGCAGACAGAGGCTGGACTCACCTTTCTGGGTCTCTGCACTGCTGCCCTCCTACAGGACACACAAACATCATGATGAGGCGAGCGTGTCACCACTAAGCTAAGGTAGATTCCTGCTCACCCCTAGCTCACCTTCACCACCTTCTTTTCCAACCGCTCCTTCCTGAGTTTCTCCTGCAACAGAGTCAGGCGTTAGCATCCACGCTACAGATCGGCCGATGCGCATTATTATGACATGAGTCTAGCCGATCCCCCATATTCGCTGCCCAATTTCTGGGGCCAATTCTTAAAGTTGATGTTGATTTTTCTTCCTCCATTTAGATGATATAAATGAAAAAAATAATAAATGTTACACAGGTCTCAAACTTGTGTTTAAACAGCTAATATTAACAATCAGCTTCAGACCGTAGCTTAAAAGTTGCTCTGAAAAACACCGCATCACCACGCTGACGGCAGCGCTTTGCTCGCCCTTAGTGAACGCGTCACAGCGAGGGAACAGCTTCTTTAGTTCAGTGGTGAGAAGGAGGAGAAAACACACTGAGCACCGCTGCAGGGTGTGGACATTATTCTATGGAAAGACGCCGTACGCGTAGTGACTGGTACTTGTTTTCACACGAACACAGGACAGCAGTGGCAGCTGGCCAGCTGCAGATCAGACGGTGGGTTTAGATGATGGATCAGCGAACGCACGCAGGTATCCGCCAATGCAGGACAAAAAAAACACAAATATGGGCCGTCTCTAATCCACACACCTCATTCTGCTGCTGCTCCATCTTGGTCAGCAGGAATTTAGAGTAGATGTTGCTCTTCTGGAGCAGATGCTGCAGCCTTTTGAAGCGCATGTCCTGTGAGTCCCTCTCCCATGACTCCTGGGCCTTGTGGGAGAAATCAGAACAGTTAACGGCAGATCGTGGACCACAACGTTTCCAACAGCTCAGCTGTTCTCTGCGAACACAACAGCAGCTCGGCTGTTTTGTGGCGGTTCACAGGGCAAACAGAAGGGAGCCCTGCCGCCAGCAGGAGGCTCTGCACCTTTTTCATCATCTCCTTCTCCTTTCGCTCCCCTTCCTCCATCAGCTGCTTCTCTTCCTCCTCCATTTCCTTGGTAATCACCACCGCAGGAATGTTCTCTGACTTCACGCTCCCGTCTGGATAGAGCAAATTAATCGCATTGGATGAAGCAGAACATCGCAGCAAACACTCATTTCTTCAGAGTTAAACCGACTCGCTGAGTCAGACTTCCAGTCTGCTTTCTTAAAAGTCAAAAGGGTTTTAGTGACTGACCCCCGGCGGTCTCCATGGCCGTACCGAGGGGCTCCTCGGACTCATCCGGCTTGGGGCACTGAGGGGATGCACTTCGAGTTTCCTCCTTGATGCTGGCAGACAGAAAAAGAACATATCAGATGTGTGGTGAGGGGACGGGGCTGATCCCCACACACACTTAGAGTCACTGCAGGGGTTAAACGGTGGAAACCCTGACGGTGAGGTCCCTTCTGCTATCTTGGATGGGACCTTCCTGTCAGATTTCAGCGTATTTTAGTCCAGCTGAGTTCTGCATGGGGAAACATCCGCATGGTTTCATGTTTAGACAGAACTCTGCTGGTGTGTGACAGCGTCAGGCTACAACGCCGCTGGTGAACAGCAGAGGGGTGGACTCCAGTCGTTGATTTTAGGACTTTAGACTCAACTTGCTAAAGTGTTCAGAAACTTGTCACTTGACTTGGACTTTAACACCAATGACTCGAGACTTAAATTGGACTTGAACCCGTTTGCTTGAATAGACCTGATATTTTACCCAAGATCTAAAGTTTAAGACATCTGTCACTTAAAACGGCATCTCCAAACGCTCTCTCTCTCTCTCTCTCTCTCTCTTACCCCCTCTGGTCATATGTGTCTGTGAGATGCAGGACAGCCTATCAAATTAACCAGATTTTTTTTTTTTTAAAGGGAAAAAAAAAGCTATGGATAAAAATGCTCCCATTAGTGATTTCGTTTGGGTCTGAATATGAAGTTTTCCTGTAACATCATTAATTAATTTTACTGTTTGTAAGGTCAGATGTACTGGTTTTTATCACGTTTTGAGATAAATACTGATTTAAAAAGAACACATGCTCTATTCTTTACAATTAACATATATGTCAACGTTGTTAAAGACTCGAAACCACTTGAAATGAGAAGTTTCAGACTTGACTTGAGAAATACCTGTTTTAACCAGAGACCTGACTCGGACTTGGCTGTCCGTACTTCAGACTTACTTGGCACTTGGGAATAAGGACTAGAGACTTGGTCCCACCTCTGGAAAACGGTGATGGATCACTGACAGCTAAGCAAACCTTTTCAGCCTGGGACTAAAGTGAATAACTGGGCTGCCTCACATGTTCTCCAGTCTGAGCTGCTCAAACATCAGAGGATGTGTGCAGCTGGAGGAACCACAGACACGGCTCACTTAAGTCTCCAGTCTTTAGATAAGGCCAACGCAGCCCTCCACCCGAGGGTGCCAACATGGCGACCTTCTCAAAAAGCCCACCTGAGCTTTAACCAGTTAGCCTCCAACATTTAAAGTCTAACTATTCAGCTTAATGGTGAAACTCTGCATTCCTTTGCAATGTGAACGCAACTGCTTCCATTACAGCTGACCCCGCCACCAATGTATCCACTTACCTGCTCATTGTTGTGCACGACGAAGAAAGACGCCTCGGTTTCAAAGAATTCTGTAATTTCGACAACTTTGATAGTTTCCGCTCAGCAACAACCGGTTACCCAAGCAAGTTATTTAAGCGGCCATATTGCTTATGTCTTAAACCAGCTGTACTGTAGTGCTAACCTGCCTCCTCGACCTGCAGGACTAACTCAGCTCAACCAGAGGGACTGTGAAACGCGGTCCAGCTGGATAAAACCCGTCCGGTATGTCGACCACGCCGCTTGGTCTGAGGCAAACACAGGACGCGTCACGCGACAGCAACATGCATGCACGAGACATCCGGTTACTGTGTTTCAAAATAAAAACCATTACATGGCCCCCGCAGTGAAGAACTGGCCAAGTGAGCCAATACCAGCTTTTATTGTAGAGGATCAAAAATTTCGTTTTCCTTTAAATATGCGTAACTTGATGCAGCCGCAGAAGCTTCCAAAACGCGGGGCTTCTGCCTTTCCCGCCGGTTGAGACTAAACCATTATTTCTTAAATCGGGGGATAAAACCTCTTGTTGCCATTGGACAACATTGGAAAGCTCCCAAATAATACTTGCAGATAATTAAACTAAAACGTAGACAATAACTAAGGAAAAAGAATCTCATATAATTCTAGGTAGAACATAACCTAACGACATTATGAAATAGTTTAAAAGAGGAGCCCCACCTCTTTCGGGAAAATGCCAGAGCCCTGCCTCGAGTTTCCCGCGAATGCACCATATCAAAGGGTATGCGGGCTGGCAAATACATAATATAATATAATGGTTGTGTAGGTGAAATGCTCAGAGCAAAGTAAAAAAAAAAAGAAAAAGAAAAAAAAAAGAAAGAAATTTAGGAAGAAAAACTGATGGATGTAAGAAAAACAGCCAGGATATTACACTACACGCCTGGTTAAATGTTTCCCAGAGAAATAAAGGTGTTTTTGGCCCTGGCGTGTTTAAGAGAGTTTAACCATGGCTGTTATAAACCGAGGAAAAAACACGTTAAAATATTTTGTTAGCAATGGAGAATTACATCATGAGTAGGAAGAAAGGTCAGGACTGGCTCAAAATTGGTAAGGCAAGGCAAGGCACATTTATTTGTATAACACATTTCAGTACAGAGACAATGCAAAGTGCTTTACATGATTAAAATATAGGAAAATAAAACAGAATAAAAGCAAGTATGAATAAAATGTAGAAACAAAATAGAACATGGGAAAATAGAAACTAAAAGCAAACATTAAAAACAGTTGGACTACAAAGTTGAATGATGTTTCAGTAAAACAGTTTAACTAGAACAGTCGAAGGCAATCCTAAACAAATGTGTTTTTAATCTTGATTTAAAGGAACTCAGGCTCTCCACACTTTTACAGTTTTCTGGAAGTTTGTTCCAGATAAGTGGAGCATAGGAACTAAATACTGCTTCTCCGTGTGTGGTTCTGGTTCTGGTTCTAGGTATGCAGAGCAGGCTGGAGCCAGATGACCTTAGTGGTCTGGAGGGTTTATACGCTGATAACAAGTCTGTGATGTATTTAGGTGCTAAGCCATTCAGGGATTTATAGACTAACAGAAGTATTTTAAAGTCTATTCTCTGAGATACAGGGAGCCAGTGTAATGACTTTAGAACTGGGGTGATGTGCTCTACTTTCTTAGTCTTAGTGATGACGCGGGCAGCAGCATTCTGGATCAGCTGCAGCTGTCTGATCCACTTTTTAGGCAGACCTGTGAAAACACTGTTGCAGTAAATATGTATTACTTCAGTGTTGTTTTTATTCAGTTGAATAAAGTTTGGGCACATCCACGTATTGATTTCTTCTAGGCATTTACTCAGTGCTTGAACTGGTTCATAGTCACCTGGTGACATGGTGATGTAGAGCTGTGTGTCATCTGCATAGTTATGGTAGCTGATGTTGTTGTTTTCTATGATCTGAGCTAGAGGGAGCATGTAGATATTGAAGAGGACGGGACCCATGATGGACCCTTGGGGAACCCCACATGTGATTTTTGTCATCTCTGATGTAAAGTTACCTACTGACACAAAAAAGTCCCTGTCCTTTAAGTAGGATTTAAACCAGTGGAGAGCTGTACCAGAGAGGCCGACCCAGTTTTCCAGGCGTTCTAACATTATTAATTGGTTCCAGACCACTGTTCCAAAATATCAATGTTCTCATCTTTGAAGCACTTTATAACTTCCCCTTGTGACACAGGGCTCCATGCTGGAAGCGTTTCAGTCTGTTCTTAATTTTCCTCTAACAGAGGTGACCTCTTTACCCCATGCCTTGTCACAGGACTCCTGAAAAGCACCTTTCCATCACAATGAAAGATACCAAAATTATCCCTTTGGTTAAGACCAATGAAGAACAATTCTCAAGTCAAAATAGCCGACCAATAATCTTGTTACCTGCACTAAGTGAAATTATGGAAAAAATAGCATATGATCAAATAAATACAAGAATATTTTTGCAGTCCGTGACTTGGATATACTTTATCAGCATGCTTATAAAATGGGTAATTCCACAACTACAACACTTACTCAGATTATTGATCATTGGTTAGAGGAAATTAATAACAAAATGCTGGTTAGTACAATATTTTTAGATTTAAGTCCAGCTTTTGACACTTTAGAAAAGTTAAATTTTTATGGATTTCAGTTATCGGCATTAAAGTGGATAGAGTTACCTCAATAATCGAGAGTGTAAAGTTTAGATAAATGGTAGTTATTTTCAGATTGGACAGACGGATTGTGGAGTGCCCCAGGGCAGCTGTTTGGGACCTCTTTTGTTTTCTATTTATACTAATGATTTGCCCCTGGTGTTAAAACAAACAACGAGGGCTATATACACCACAGACACCACATTATTTGCATCTGTACAAACAGTATGTCAATTGGATTAAAATGTAAATGAGGAATTGGCCTTAGTGATACAATGGATTGGATCCAACAAATTAGTTATTAATACTGGAAAAACAAAATATATGTTAGTTGGCTCAAACGTTTCCTATCAATAAAATCTATCATCTGACTCTAGGAAATATTGCAATTGAACAAGAAGAACAAGCAAAGTTGTTAGGAGTAATAGTGGACTCTAAATTATTGTGGACCAGAGCTGTTTTTTTAAGAGCCATGGTTGCATGGAATGCATTACCTGGATATTTGGTTTTAGAGAACAATAGAAGATGTTTTCAAAAGAAATTAAAACTTTTTCTGTTTACTCATCAATGAATGCTGAACATCAACTGCTTGTTTCCGTTTTGAGGCAAACTGGTGAGGGCAGCACATGTTTATTGAAGTTAAGCCTTTGTAACACAAGAGTTAGTTTTTAAGCTTATCTGTCCATTTAACAGCGATCAGTGTACTGATTAGACTGATTCGCAGCTTCACCTGAACAGCCTGTTTACTTCATTTGCATCTGACCACTCGGTATGGCAAGCTATCAATGTGAACTGTTACCACAGTGTCTGACGTCGGTATGGCCTGTGTCACTGACATGTCGACCCACAACTAAAGGAACTTAGTATAGAGTATCCAGACATAAACCAGTGAGTGTTAAAGAAAGGCTAATTTCTATCATCTACTTTCACCCATTCACCAACCCAGTGCCGCAGTTTCAGATGAATGCCTGCAGAGGTCACTAAAGACCAGGAAAGGCCAAATACCAACAGCTTAGTTCAAAATCACCACTTCCTCTTCTTCCTGCATTGAGGAACAACTCTGACAATACAGAAAGAGAGAAATGCTCAATAAATAAGCACACAATTAGATGTACAAAAATACCACAAATAAATGTTACAAACACCCACATAGGCCTACCCTGGTAACACACAGTATCTAATGGCCTTCTTACACTGTGCGATTTTAACAACATTATAAGACTACTCCATGAGACTGCAACACGGATTTGATAATCTTTGGTACAACATAAAGATTGACGTGTTAGACTTGTGTTCCTAGTAGTTTCAGTCTGGTTTCTGTCTCCCACTCTCTTCTTCCCAGTGCTTGAGTTCAGGACAGTGACCAGCTGGACTCTAGTGGGATATTCTCTCTGATTCTCATGTGATCTGAAAAGTCAGATCACATGAGAATGGGTGCATCTTCTCTGAGCTGCTGTTCTTCCTCTGCCTGGAAGCTCCACACAGCAAAGGCCTAGGATTTTTGTTGAAAAGAAACTCGCTGCAGCACTGTCGGTTTGAGGTTCATGAGCTGATGCGTGCGGACTCTGCCATCGCGTTGGACAATGGAGCATTGTCCTAACATCGTTATCCATGCAGCACATACCAAACCTTCTACTGCTCCATACTCTGAGATAAACGAAGGTCACATCCAGCATGCCTTCTGCTCAGAGAGAGGATGCATTTATGCTAGAAATACAAAGAGGTTTTTCTGCATACGTAGATTTTTACACATTTGTGTCCACGACAAAACACAATTCTCTAGGGCCAGATTTGAAAAAGCATAAACACTGTTTGATAGTTTTAATGACATATCTCTACAGTGGTCAGGCTTTAGAAATTAAAGCTGCAGAAAAGCCACTCTGAAATTTAACAAATGAACAGATCAATGGAGAAAGAGGAGACTGATGGACATGTGGATGGATAGGCAAATGGATACAGGGATGGGTGGACATGGAGGAATAAACTGGGGATGAAAGGACAAGAGGGGTGAATAGAACGTGGAAAGTTTCCTGCATCGGTGCTTCTGTGTTCTTTTCTCTCTGCCTTTCTTCTCATAGCCCCGGCTGGTCGTGGCAGATGGCCGTTCACACTGAGCCTGGTTCTGCTCGAGGTTTCTTGTTGTTTTCCTCTCCACTGTCGCTACATGCATACTCAGTATTCAGGTCAATGACTTGATCCAATCTGCTGGGTTTCCTTACACAGAAAACTGTTTTAACCAACCTGTCTGGAGGATTTGATTGAATCTAACTTTGTAAAATGCGGTTGTGAGTTGGCACTATAAATACAATTTAATAAATCAGAGAACCTTTGCATAACGGGATGGAGAATAATCGTGTTTGAGTGCAGCTGGTTGTTCCTCGTTAAACTCCACGTCTTTCCTGAGTGCGTGGGAACCCTGCGTCTGCCAGGAAGAATCAGCCGTGCGGTACAGTATGGTAGTACAATATTTATTTTCTGTTTAAGTGTTACATGTTGAGCAAGAAACGTACAGTTGTCTTCAGCCACAAATTGAATGCAGAGATAAAGACCGGTTCAGCAATGCATGGAACACAAGAGAACCGGCCGACTCAATTATACATATATATACATAATGCTTATGTACATATACTGTTGTTGCACTGGACTTTAGAAGATCTGAGATGACGCTGCTGCAGAGGTTGATGTGAAAAAGTAAAAACCACCTTCAGACGGAGACAGACAGAGACATGCTGAAAAAAAAAAGAAAAGAAAAAAAAAAAGAGAAAGAAACGACAGCAAAGGATCACAGAAAAAAGAACGAAGAGAAACCTTAATGAAAGCGATTGGTTTAGCAACCCTGCTGCAGGAATGCACAAACAACCACACACCCACGCTCACGCACACACACTCAGACACATGCACACAGTGTTCTCATGAAGCTGGATCCACAGGGCCGAGTGAGAGAGTCTCTGACGGGTCCGAGACGGGCGTCGGTCGAATCATCGCCTAGCAGCAACAGGATGGTCAGACGAGACAGATTCTTCTGGTGTTTTTGGTAGAGTGGCTGCAGTATGTACAGTATAAACTTCTTGTTCTCTCTCACACACACAAATCAAGTCTTCCCTGTCCTGTCTGCTGTAGTGGGGCTTTTGGGGGACACAGTGGGGTTTGGAGGGGCCCTGCAGAGTTAAGGGGGGAGGGTGGAGACAGGGACTGGTGGTTCGTGTCTCAGCAGCAGCCTCCTGAAGAAGGCTTAACAGTAGTTCCTGGACCCAGGTTCAAGTTGGGCTTATCGCCCCCTCCGGCCGTGGCTCCAGGGCCCATCCTCTTCTTGATCTCAGCGGCCATGGTCATAAAGGCCTGCTCCACGTTGGTGGCGTTTTTGGCGCTGGTTTCCAAGAAGGGGATTACCAGAGAGTCTGCAAACTCCTGAAACACAGAGAGCTGGGTTTAGCTTCTGCTCTGCTCTCCTGTCTGTGTGCAGGGAGAAAGGAGAGCGAGACAAAAACGGCAAACCAGGAACAGATGAGAGAAACATGAAACAGACACCTCACACTTCTAAAGGACGCTTTAGCCAAAAGCAACCCACAGCTAAGCACAGGGTGTCATAAAACCTCCTTAACGCGAAAACTGCTCCAACTCAGAAGACCTTCTCACCCACGATGTGCAGACCATGAGGAGGGAGGACACAAATGTGCTGGTCACAACTTTCATCCATTTTCTTAACCTACAGACTTTCATCCAAGTCTTTAGACCCTTTAACTTCAGAGCGGCTGGATTCCATGCTCACCCAGACCTGGTAAACATTTAAACCAAATTCCAAACTTCTTCACTCTTTTCCAGAACCCTCCATTGCTCCACTTGATGCTACCGGTTATCTCCTCAGGTGCTTGTACTAGACGTTCCAGCACCTGGGATCATTTCATTTGCATCGATAGTCTGCAAGTCCACCAAATTCTATCCAAATCAGAGCTGAGCTTTTTTTGTCAGAGGGTGGAACGGCCCTTACAGACTTCCAGTTTCTAGGCAACCTAACGTTTAACAATCACCTTTATTTGACATTGCAACTTCTGTACATTCTAATGAAATGTTTGCAGTTAACCCATTCCTTATAGAGGAGAGGGCTGGCACCGGGCAGCACCGGGGGAGCATTGTGGAACTAAAGGTCCTGCCTAGGGACCCAGAGTGGTGGTCTGCAGGATTTAAACCAGGCCTCTCATTGACTCCATGCAATCTGCTGGCTTTCCTTAGAAACGCTGTAACAAATTAGTCTGGATGATTTGACAGATTTGACTTTGTAAAAGGCCGTGAGATGACGTGTTGTGAGTTGGCGCGATAGAAAGAAACTGAACTGAATATTGTGACGAGTCCTTTTCCTGCTGTGTAAACCAGCAGCGGTGGCTGGAAGCAGCTGAAAAATCAGACAGGGGTCCCCTGCTCTGCACCATCACCACATCAGATTCCACTACAATCTCATGGAACTACTTCTGCAATGTCCTTTTAACTTGTCAGTCTGGAATAAAAGGTCAATAAAACCAGCAAAATGTACCAATCTAAACTGGTTTGTCCTTCTGTCAGACACTCTGCCTTTGGAGCTCGTCCATGAGGAGGAGATTTAAAAATTTCCAAATCTCCAGCCCCCAGATACCAACGCTAAATGAGTGGCTTGATATCATATATGATATAGTCAAGCTAGAGAGAATAACATTTAATATCAGATCACGACAAGACAGATTTGAGGAAAAATGGAGTAGGTGGATTGAGTCTCTCACAACTATAAAGGGAAGAGTTCATTTAAATCTGATGCAAATGGTGGTTGTGATGTATTTTCATTTATGTACATCTATGGCACAGCCCTTGGGTTAGATGTTAGGGTTAAATGTCCAAATCTCTGAGCAGACGTGGAAAGCTCCAAGCCTGAGGTACCAACCTTGGCTGTTGTGTAATCCACCACCTTCTTCGTTGTCAGGTCGCACTTGTTCCCAACCAGCAACTTGTTGACATTTTCACTGGCGTAGCGGTCAATCTCCTGTAGCCACTGCTTGACATTGTTGAAGGACTCCTGAGACAGGGAGCAGACGAAGGTTAGCACCGGCCCAGCAGAGACACGGCTGTAGAGAAGCTGCTCACACCCCTGCAGCGACACCCGGCACACCGCTTTAGGCGCAAACAGGAAGCCGGGAGTGCCTCAACACAGGCCTGTCTGGGCGGCGCGGGAGTATCAACAGCGTACAGTCTGATCCCATCGCTCAGTACGCTGGACAAAAGTATTCACACCCCTGGTATATTTTTCCCTTCATTTTGGTATTTCACAATCCCAAACTGCGCTGGATTTTAATCTGGATCTTGTGACTCATAACTGCCAAGTAGAAGAGAAGGGAAGCTTTACTCTTCTGTTTTATATACATTTAACTGTAAAGTGAGGTGAACATAGCCCCCTGAGTCAGGCCGCTGTAGAACCACCTTTGGCTGCAGGTTCTCTACCAGGGCGGCTTTGAACTCCTACAGACGGACATTGGTGTCCTTTCTCTCTTAAGAAGCTCAGTCACAGTGGAGGAACATCTGGTCTTTCCAGATTCTCGTTTGGACTGTTGGTCTTGACTTTGACTAGGCCACTCTAACTGCTGACTCTGCTTCCATCTAAAGCATCCCATAATATCTCTGACTGCATGTTTAGGATGGAGACCCTCCGCCCCAGTCTCGGGTCTTCTGCAGCCTCCAACAGCCTACAGCAGTGGTTGAGGGCCGGTGTCCTGTGACATTTAGATGCGCCTCTGCTTCCTTCAACACACCTGGCTCCAACATGAGCTCTGCAGCAGAGCTTGACTGGACGCTAGTGAGCTAGTTTAACCATGGCATTCAGGTGTGTAGGGCAAGGGGCATGTCTTAAAGTTGCAGGACACCGGCCCTGGAGGGTGCGAGTTTGAGACCGCTGGTCTACTGTTTGCTGCGCCCCCTACAGGTCTCGAGCTGCCATATTCTATCCGTGTTGTTTTCCTGTCTCTTAGGTTCCTTGGTTTCATGACGCCGGTTGTTCTCTAATGTTCTCCAAGCAACCTCTGAGGCCAGAGACATAACCGGGTTTCTGACAGCAGTCCACTACTCAACAAGGGCCCCTTCCTCTTGAACGTCCAGCTGGGACAGCTGCCACGCCACCCTCTGCTGCAGCCGTCCAAGCCGGGGATGTGCTGGTGGTGTGGTGTTGGACTCACCTGGTCTGTGACGTCGTAGACCACAATGATGCCATGAGCGCCTCTGTAGTAGCTGGATGTGATGGTGCGAAACCGCTCCTGTCCCGCCGTGTCCCACTGTGGAGTGACAGACATGGAGATAAGCACAGGGAACATTAGCAGGCGCTTTTCTTCTCCACTTCACACGGAAAGCCTTTCACATAATGCGTCAATAAAATGTTTCAACACGCCCACGCCAAGCCTTTAGATTCCTACATGATAAAATTCTAATTAAACGAGATTATTTAGAACCATGTTTTCAAAAATGAGCAGAAACGACACAAACAGTTTGAGTCCAAAGTGTAATTACTGAACAGCGGAGTTAGCAAGATTAATGACTCAGCAGAATATTCTACATTGCTACTTCTGTTATGATCTTTCATCAGTTTAATCATATTTTCACCCTTACACCCCCACACACACGCAATTCATCACGAGCAATAGATATCTAATCTTTTCAACTGAGATGAAATGAAAGAAGCACTTAGGAAGAGTTATGCGTGAGCATGTACTGCTGGGAGCCTTTAACCGGGAACATCTGCCGGCTTTTAGCTGACAGCTAACCCCGGCCTGCAGGCCTGCTAACCGGGTCCTCGGTGGGACAGCTGCTCTGCTTCTACAAGCTGATGGTTCAATGAGGCAGGCAACTTATTTTAATTTTTTTTAAAACAGATACTTCCGTCGTATTACATTTGTATGTATTGAGAGACGCTCGTCTCATACTCAGCTTCACCGTTAAAAGAAACTGATGTTAAATGGAAATAGGCCAACGGTGCGGGTCATTTTGAACCCAATTGCATCAGTCATCAGCGTACAGACATCAGAAATTCCTCAACAGCAGCAACACAGGGTTGACTTGCAGCTCTGCTGGTTGGTCCAACCTGTTCCTGAACCGGTTCCTTTAGGGTTTGGATGCATTAAAGGCAGAGGAACACGTTGCTGCTGTTAGCTTGCAATGCTAACTGGAGTTAGCTTGGTCACTTGTGGCAACCCCTACTGCTTCTCTATAGGGGAAGCTGGACTTGCTGTCATTAAATCCATGTTCTGGCTTTGGGAAGGAGGTGGAACGTCACGTTCTTCTCTTTACAGTTCTGCCAAAGACAGACGCTCTGATTGGCCACAGCGTGGGATCGTAAACGTTCTGGGGCCTTTTGTAATTGGCTAAAAACTGAACATGTTCCTGACGAGAGAGAAACGGTACACTGGTCACCATGGAAACGGCCTGTGACGTAAATACGGCAAAGTTCCTGTTGAGACCATCTGAAATTGTGTAGAATCGTGGAAAACTCCTCCATGGCCGCCTCCAGCTAAACAGAAGAAAGGATGAGCTACAGGAACTAGCCAATCACATCCAGAGGAAAGCGGGAGGCTACTTACGATCTGAAGTTTGATGGTCTTCCCATCTAGTTCTATGGTTCGGATTTTGAAGTCCACACCGATAGTGCTAATGTAGCTTTCTGTGTATGTGTCATCCTGCAGAGAGACAGGGGATCAGTCACACGGTTCACACATCCTGCTTCCTGCTCTCAGTCTCCAAACATGCTCTGAAGGTGGGATGGTGGAAAACTCACCGCAAATCGGAGGAGGAGGCAAGACTTCCCAACACCAGAGTCACCGATCAGGAGCAGTTTGAATAAATAGTCACTGTGAGGGAGGGGACAAAGAAGCGGTTAGCAGATCCTCCCAAAGTGTTGGCTGGGCTAGTTAAACATTACCTGCTGCTGCCAGCAGCCTCTGAAGCCATTCTTCTTAAAGTCACACACCCACCCTTTCATTTCCAGGTCAGCTCCCAGAGCGGCTGACCCGGGGAAACAGAACCTCCCCTGCAGCTGAACTCTACGGAGCCATGACCCCTTTCCAGAGCAGGTCCAGTAAAGCGGACCGTACAACAGAAAGAACCGGGGCAGCCGAGACAGAAGCAGCCCGCTTTGGATCCGCCTCTGGTCCTGTTTACTGGGGTCATGTGACCGTACAGTTACAGCGGTTCTGTGACCCATCCCAGTGAGACCAGCAGCCCTGAACACCCAAGCCTGTCCAGTACCCACTGGTACCGTTCACAGCCTGCTGACTCAAAGGAGCCCTGAACGTTCTCAGCAGAACCGCTCCAGCAGCTCCGCCTGTCAGTGGACAGGCTGGGCGTCACAATGCAGCCAAAGGTTGTCGTACAGTCATGGCGTGCAGCGCCGACACGTCACAACACTCCCAGTGCCGTGCATTCCCCGCATGCCAATAAAGCCCCGAGCCGCTGCAGGGACCCATACGGCCCTGCAAGCCCACGCCCGGACTAGACTTTAGTCACCTGGACGCTAAAACAGGAGACGTTTCCTGATCGATCCAGTCTTAATTTTTCCTCGGGTCTGTCCTGATTCTGATCGGCAACAGAAGCAGAGGAGTGAGGAAAACACGGGTAAAGGGCAACCGTTGATGTCTCCCTAACATTTTCTCACATCTTGCCGTCCTGGGGTCGACATGACCACCGCTCCCGCTCCACCCGGCCGCCCAAGGCCCCGTCCCGGCTCAGCAAGGCCCTGCAGCCAACAGCCGTTTACCAGCGGGACCACACAGGAAGCGGCTCTTTCCTAATACCGACTTTATGCCAGACGTGCAACTGTAGAACCTGCTGGTTTCCTCTTTCTGTTCCAGTGAAGCGGAGGATGAGCGGGGACGCACCAAACGGACCTGAACAGCACACGGTTCAGCTGAAGGCCTGCTACTAAGCCCATTTCTCCTGGGAGCCCATCACCTGGGAAAGATGGCTGCTCCTATGCAGTACTGACCACTCACTGTTCTACAGAACCTTAGGAACCAAGCCACAAAGAGCAAATACAGCAGACTGAGGGGAATCTGGGTTTAAACTGGACCCAGACTTTCTTTTATACGCCTTCTCTGTGCGTGCCGTCGCTCTCTGCTCGGCGTCAGTTCTCGTCTAATTCGGCCTCAGAACCATCCTGGACCAGATCTTCAAACACGTGGGGTAAAAGCAGGCAGACCGTCAGCAGAAGAGTTGCTGAGGTCACGTGTTTTGGACTTCTCCGTCCATCCAGAACCTTTATGAATGGCAGCCCAGAGAAACAGGAAGCTGAACCGAGCGGTTACTCAACACTGCTGTGAGGAAATCCAGGGCCTGTCCTGTGACATGTGACCCACACATGACTGGAGGCTGAGGAGAGGCTGCCTGAGTGCTGGCAGAGCACGGATCACTTTACAACACCACACACAGCTTAGAACCAGTAATCCTGGTGTAAACGCCGCACTGCTGCTACAAAACCTGCTGGACCGGACCAAAGGGGCGTAAGGAAAGCACTGACATGAGCGTCCCCCATCAACAACCGGCCCAGGCAACTAGAACCCTACAGAACCTGAGCTTAGCTTTGTAACCTGGACCTGACTAGATCAGACTGTGATCCAGTTACAGGCTGAACCTGAACTGGATTATCTCACAGTTTTAAAGGATCCAGCTTTAGTTTCAAAACAATCCGGTACAGGTTTGACCGGTCCAAGGCCCGGGGATGTTAAGGGAGACCGGAGTTCCCTGAAAAACTCACACAGCTCAGCCCATTTCACTTAAAGAGTGTGGAACCACAAACACGATCCGGTCCAGTCTGGGCAGGTTGGCAGCTCAGGTTTCCAACCGTCACCTGACCTGTAAAGGTTGGCTAACATTTGAAAATGTTCTCTGGGGTTTCACTAGAACAGCACCGATGCGGTTCTTCCCGGCCGCTCGGCTCCAGGTTAACTTCTCGGGGACTGGGTCACGGGAAAGAGACACTAAGAGCATCCCACCGCGTCTCCAGCCAGCTCACAGTACCTGCTGCTGGCTCAGCCAACCACACACCGGAAGCCGGTGCAGGAGATCTTACTTTGGATCTACACGCCTGACTTTTAGGTCACTGATCGATCGAAGAGGATCCCCGGAGGTTCAGCTGACTCCCACCTCCAGCTGATGAAACCAGAAACTTTGTTTTCTAGGAACCTGTTCCGAGTGAGCGCCCCTCCGGTCCAGGTCTGATCATGCTAGGCTAGGCTAGCTGCTGCGGCAGGGCTGATCGAGGGGCTTCAGGTTCACATAGGAGCCCGATCGGAGGCTCCCTCCCCTCACACTCCTGTGCTGCGGTTTGATAAAACTGATCAAACCCAGCAGAGACGCCAGCTGCTCCTACCACACGACTCCAGCCTGGAGGAGCTCTGGTTCGGCATTTAGCCCTAGGAGAGAACCAGGGGCAGCCTGCAGCCGCTCGTAGCGGACAGCAGACACAGGACCACCGGGAACCAGCCGTGTTGTCCGCGGAGGCCGCGGTCAGCTGACGGTCCACGTCCTCCCCCCCCCCCCCCCCCCCCGCGCTCCTCACGCATTCCCCAGCCTCATCCCGAGCTACCCGGCCAGCGCCGAGCTAGCCCGGCTAGCAGCGCTTCGCGGGGCGTACTTACTATTCAGGATTCATGGTCGACTCGTAGCGTCGCCGTCCGCACACAACCAGCGCTGTCTACTTGGGGAGAAAAAACGGGGGCGACGACCAGCTTTGTACCGCTCCCCGAAGCGCGATCCGGCTGCCTGTTTTCTCAGAGAAAAATCCAAAATGGCCGCAGCTTGAACCAGGAAACGGCTAACATCAGCCAGCTGTTCGGGGAGGAGGAGGAGGGTAGACAGAGCCAAATGCCTGATCTGGTTCGAGGTGTGTCGCGCAGACGTGTCGGTGGTTGTTTGGCGGGGTGGTTCGGCTGAAGGAAGCCGCGGCTGGGAGGAGATGAGTCGCGTGCTGGCCCGGTTCAGCTTCCGATCTTACTGCAGCAGCGGAGGGTCGAGCTCAGCTCAGCCCCGGGTCTGACCGGAGAGATGACATCATTTAGTGAAACGTGGCAACGCAGAGGCAAACTGCACCTCTTACACTACTTCCGGTCCTGGACTTCAACCTAAACCCCGACGAGCTGCTCTTCCTGCCCGATAAAAGACTAAATGAGCGCTTTTATTGAGGAGTCCACCCTTCGGTCAAACTCCACCGACTTGTAGTCACGCTGACCCGCGGGTCCGTGGACGGGTTCACGCAAGCTTCCACTCTGACGGCCTGTTTCACATTAAACACGTTCTGCTGGATCCCTGCGGCGATACATGTCTGACATCCACCATACAGGGCTGTGGAAAAGTATTTACCCCTAAACACATTTCTTCCCCCCCCTCACAGTTGAATATTTTAGATCATCAGACCAATCTTAACAATCAGACAAAGACAACCTGATTAAATGGAACAATGCGATTTCAAATGGTCTTTTCAATTATTAGGGAAAAAGAGCTATCCAAATCAACCTGTGGAAAAGTAATCACTCCCTAAGCCAGGGGTGTCCAAACCTTGTGCACCTTGGCCAAAATCACCAAGTTGAAAGTCCTCAGAGGCCATAAATGATAATTTTTTTTATCTTTATTATTATCTTTATTTTTTTTAAGTTTAATGAGTCAGTGCACTAATGTGTGGATTGTGGCCTTACTTACTTATTAAAATAAGAGCATAAAAAGAAAGAGGAAAAAAAAACATACCTAAAAGTTAAACTCAGTTAACACATTTGTCGTTAAAACAGCCAATCCTTAGAAAGATACACAAAAGATCCATATACCTGCATTTGCTGGAGAGCCAAATTTGTACCATTCTTCAACTGATCAGTACCACACACCCAATAACAGGCTGCTCCACTCATGGCAGCACCTGCCATGAAGTGTTCATGATAACTGATGAATCTTTAACATCACTGTGGAGGGATTTAGACCTGCTCTGCTTTACTAAATTGATTTCATTCGAGCACATTAGGTCTACTGGCATGAGCCGCCTGATTAGGGTTACACCCCAGTAACTTAGATTTAGGTCTGGACTTTAAATCGGCCAGTCCAGAATTCATATGGGGTTTTTCACCAGTCAAGATGGGCTTACTCGTGTGCTTTGGGTCATCGCTTTGCGGCAGAAGTGAGCTTTAGCTTAAGGTCACAAAGTGATGGTTGGTCATGCTCCTTCAGGATTTTCAGTTAGAGATCAGAATTTAGGGTTGCATCAAGTCATCCAATCCCAGACCATCACCCTAACACCACCACGTTTGGATGCCAGGAAGATGTTTTTCTGAAACGCTGTTAGTTTTCCTCCCGATGTAACGGGACACACTTCTTCTAAAGGTCCACTTTTGTTTCATCAGTCCACCAAATATGTAACCAACAGGCTAAGATGTTTTTGGGCCTTTTTGTTCTTTTGGGTCAGCAAAGGTTCTGGTCTCTCCCATGAAGGCCATTTTTACACTTACACCAGTTTGTCTTGTTATTGTTGAATAGGCCTGCATCGCTGTAGATGTTCTAGGTTCTTCTGTGACCTCCTGGATCAATCGATTGTTGAGCTCCTGGAGTAATATTTGGTTGATTTATCTTTGTCCAATATTAAGATTCATTTGATGATTGAAAACATGCTTAAAAAGGCAAAACCAGACAAAATCAGGAAGGGGGAAAACATTTTTACAGCAACGCATGTCTTCCACCTATGGCTAAAACTAAAATGTTGTAAAGAAAGATTCAAATAAATGTGTATTTTATTGCAGAAACATAATCTCACTCTGAACAGGAAAAGAAAAACCCTGGCTTTTATTTCAGGACATCTGGTCAGTGGGGAAAATTCCATGTTAAATAAGCGCTTTTAATAAAATCAGTGATGGAGCAATTATTTATACATCAAGCAATTCTCTTAAAATAAATGAAACCAAAGCATTTTAAATCCATCCTTTACTTTTTTAAATGATCAGGGTTTCTAGGAGCCTCTGGATAGTATTTCATAACTGCCTGTTTCCCTGGGGTACATATATGAGGGTACACAGAGGTCTGTTGAATCACTTTGTATTAATTGACGCCATATAATTAAAGTGAATCGAAGTGAATCGAAGTGAATCTGGATTCTTGTAAGCCACTGACCACTGGGCTGAACAAGGACTCATATTTATCCTCCACTGAGCTCAGTGAGCAGATCACTGTTGCTGAACTGCAGCAAGGAGCAGCATTTTGGAGTCTCCATGACAACCATTAGACTATTTCCATGACAACCCGTTGTTTAGGACTGCCTATAGCCTTTTCTGTCCTACCAACCCAGGTGGAAACATGTCGTTTGTTTTTTTTAAAGACTTTACCTGGAACTGGGAGCTTTGGTCAAAGAAGACCTTCAGTAACAAAGACTCCAGCTGAGTTTGGTGTGAAATAAACTATAAATATGTGGAAAAGCTCCGTATGCCCACTGTTAGGTGTGGTGGAGGATCTGTGAGGCTGTGGGCTATTTCTCTTTCAAAATATAAATGAACCATCTTAAAAAAAAATATTATAACATATCTTACAATACCACGTGATGAAATGATATAAGGAAATCTAGTTAACAGTAAAGCTGTTTAATCAGATGAGGTGGTTCAGGGTCATTTGATTAGAATGCCTCCTGAGGTGTTCTAGGCTTGTCCATGGAGACATTGGGGGAGGGGGGTTATGCAGGCATATTCCTTAAGTTTAAAAATGCATTCCCATGAGGCCCCGTTTTTCAGATTAATTCTTAAAAAACAAACAGTCCTTTAGGAGTAATTAGGGCCGTGTATCGGTCCTGATTCCTGAATTATAAAAATGTCACTTGTGCCTTTGAAAGCATGTTGTAGAGAACAATTAGAACTGTTGGAAACAAGTCAGAAAACAGGTAAAGTTGTCCCTTTCAAGGTCTGTCCTCAAACCGGAGTTCTTAGGTTCCAGCAGAGTTCTGCTCTTCTCCCGACTGAACAGAACTGTGGTGAGTGGACAGGTCCAGGGTGTCCATAGCTGACAGGATGGAGGAGAAGAGGTGGTCTGAGTGTGTCTGCAGAGCTCCAGACTGCCTCTCAATGAGCAGCAGTGTGTCTCTTAAAACTGCAAGGAAAGAAAGAAGACCAGCCAGTCACACGCTGCAGGAACCCTTTAATTAAAACACTTTTTATTTCAGGGGTAGTTGAAAAGACTGTGTGTACAGCACTCACAGGGAGAGGTGCCGTTGATGCAGCTGAGAAGATGCTGTCCAGCATGCAGAACACAGGCGGTCAGGGGCTGATGGCTGCTCACCTCCTTCTGAAAGCTCTAAAAACACATTGGGAAACCGCATGAAACTGGAACTTGGGGTTGCTGGCATAATTCTGCAAAGTGAGATCCTTCTTATTTGGGTTTTTTACTAGAGATGGACCAGATCAGAACTTAGTGGCCAATTTTCGCTTACTGTTATTTGTAAAGATTTAACCAGCCAGTGCTAATTTTGGCTAATTCCCATTTGTCCTTAAGAACCACATTATGAGGAAATGAAAAAGAACGACATTCAAATGATTTTTTTTCTGAGCCTTCCTGCTGTCAGCGGCCAATTATTAGTTGTATTAGGCTCAGAGGAGGCGTTACTGCATCTATGAGAGAGCAGATGCTATAAAACAAGGTTCTACCATCTTCTTAAAACACACAATTACTGAGTAGAGTTTTTAAACTGTCTTCAGTATCTTATGTTGGCTTTAAGTATGTTAGCATAGTTAGCATGGCTAGCGTTACTTAATAGGCAGACTCCGTTGTGTATTTCCTTTCCAAATGAAGCATGTTCTATAGCCTAGAGGCTGAAACATCAAAAGGAAAACCCGAGCATCTTTGCCGTACTTCTGTTCAGCCTTCCTGTTATCAGCTGAAAGCCTCGGGATCTTTCACTCTCCTCCAGCCTCAAGGAGCCACAAACATGTTTTAGAAATATATATATTTTTTTTATTAGCTTCTACATCTGTGAACCTTGTTGACTCATTAAACTGGTAACTAACAATATTGTTTATCAATTAACACAATTCTGGCCATCCTTCAACCATTTCTTAGCAAAAATGTAAACTGTGGCAGAGTGAGTCTCTCTCCAATAGTCAATGGTAAGGAGTTCCACATCCCTGTAGCTTTAACAGAACAACTGTTTAGTCCAAATGCTGAAGATCTGAAGTTTACAAGAGCGTCTCCTCTGGAGGAGGAAGGTGTTGTTCTCCGCCCTGCTTCGTCACGTGATTTTACAAAAACGTTCGACCGCTTAAACCACCAGAGCTGAGCTGAACTGAACTGCAGGACTGGGGTTCCACAAATGCATGACACATCTCCGCTTTTCCAATCTAAACGCGGCCATCTAAATCCTGTCCAATCACAGTACAGTAGTCGGTTTGAGAAAACGTTCTGCCCAGACATTGTGTCGAGAACAAGTAGGGAGACACCTCAAAGACAGGACTAAGAGAACAAAATGATATAATTTGCTGCGCGAGTGAGACAAATTGTCTGTTTTATGTAGCGGCCTTTAATTACAGAATGTTTGCACCATGTTTTTAACTTTTTTAAAACAAAAGAACAGAAAATACACACAGCGTCATGGATGATGGCTGTGTAAACAAACAGAAGCCTGTTTGCCGATGCCCAGGTATCCCAAAATGCAGTGCGGTTGTTACGTCATACTTTCAAACCCCAAAGAACAACTCATGTAAAGCGTTGGATGAGAAAACCCAACTCTATGAGGAACCGTTTTGTCCCTAAATCCCACATAGAACGTTGCAGAACCACACTACCTCGTACAGACTGAAATATTCCCCTCTTCAACATTCCAATGATGTATAGGTATGTTTTTAACCGTTTCCTGAATGCTCAATAGTTACCTGATAGTCAGCCAGAGAGGACTTCACACTGTCTATGTCCCCAGCAGGAGCCGCAATCTCCTCCATGCTCTTTGAGAGGGCATACAGCTGCTGGATGAGCAGCTCCAGCTGTGAACAGAACACCTGGAACATACACAGCATTCACTGCACACTTTCTATCATATATACAATGAAGATTATAAACCAAAAGAGTTCAAATCTATTGGCTTTTTCTCCAGACTCCTTTAGGCCCAATTATTTTAAATGCTGTCCCACAGTTAAAGACTTATTGGAGAAGGTCCACAGACTTCCTAGCGCGGCTGTACATCATTGCTCAGTGAATCAAAGGGAGGCTGGGGAACTGCAGCTACCTGGATGTGTTTCATCAGGGAGTCATTCTGCTCCTGGCTGCCAGGCAGGGTGGGGCCGGACAGCTGCTTCACCAAACACTCCCTGAGTCCAGCCAGACACAGTCCTCCTCCTTCACGGTCCAGACCGGCACCAACACTGTTCCTCAAAGTCTCAGAGTCCCTCACCCCGCCTGCTGCTGAGAAACAAAAGCAAAACAAGGAGAACGGATGGGCGATGATAAGAAGCATGTGTGTAGCCAGTTATTGAAAGTACATAAATACCTATGTGAGCGGCACTTCTCTGCACACTCTCATTTGAATCCTGTTTGTCCTGCACCACCTCTTTAGTCTGCCCTCCTGCACCAGGTTTCTGGGGAAAGGTGACGGAGGACAGGATGGAGGAGGTGTCCCGGTTCAGAGATGTCCAGCTGGGTGGGCTTAGCTGGGCCGTCACCTCCCTGACCTGCTCCCAAGGTAAGGCGAGGTGAGTTTACTTGTAGCACATTTCAGAGACAAGACAAGTCAAAGTGCTGTGCATGAACAGAACATAAGAAAAGAAAAACAGAGAAAGTACATTGAGGTGGCACAATAAAAGCAGGTAAGGAAAAGTTGGACTACAACTTTAACTAATGGTGTTTGAGTTAACAGTTTAAGAAGAACATTAAGAGGCAAATCTAAACAAAAATGTTTTTAATCCTGATTTAAAGGAACTCAGGCTTTCCACACTTTTACAGTTTTCTGGAAGTTTGTTCCAAATAAGTGGAGCATAGGAACTAAATGCTGCTTCTCTGTGTTTAGTTCTGGTTCTAGGTATGTGGAGTAGACTGGAGCCAGAAGACCTGAGTGGTCTGGAGGGTTGATACACTGATAACAAGTCTGTGATGTATTTAGGTGCTAAGCCATTTAGGGATTTATAGAATAACAGAAGGATTTTGAAGTCTATTCTCTGAGATACAGAGAGCCAGTGTAATGACTTCAGAACCAGTGTCACCCTGGTCCCTTCATGTTTCAACAGGTCACTTTCCCATCGTCCTGAGCCTAGACCCCCCCATCCCCCCCTCAGAGTTTCTTAGCAAACTCTGAGGGGGAAAATGCCACTTAGTGGCATTTTCTAAAATGTGCCTAGGGGCGGGATTATCGTTTTACATGGGGGTGAGTTACACTTAGTGGCCGGTATCTCTGTGGCTGGTTGCGCCTCACAGTGTACAGCTTGTAGATTTAATTATGTATTACTGTTTCTGATCCTTTTAGCTTTGTTCTTTTGGCCCAGTGTTAGCACAGAGATTTTATAACTGTCTCCCATCGAGGGCCCAAGCTTTTCCTAGAAATGATCACTTTGGACAAAGTTACCACTAGGGCCCAGTGTGTATCACATGCTATTTTCCTAACTAAGCAAATCCTGGATGGTAGGAAGGTTAATGTTCCCCCCTGCAGACCTGATTGTTCGATGTATATCCCACAGTGATGGATCTGCACAAGTAATTGAATTAATCAATTTATTAATTAAACCTAACAATGTTATTATAACACATGAACACAATAGCACTGTGCGGCTTATAAAACGTATTTTATTATAATAATTATGCTTCTCCTTTTTTGAGCCATCTGGTTTGGAAGTTGGCTGCTTCCTGTCTGGACAAAAAGGGCGTGGCCAAGGGCGGAGGATTTTGTAAACAGCCCAGCAGGACCGAGGGTTTGGTTAGTTGGGTTATTTTGTGCCAAGTTAGTACTGATATTGTGCGTAAATAGTTTCAACAAACCCGTATATAAGTTACCCCCCTGTGTCTTTGTCTGTAGGCCAGCCTGGTGAGTTATGTAAGCAAAGAAAAAAAATATCATGAATATAGGTAGGAGACAGGGAAGGCAGGAAGGACATAAAGAAACAAGGACAGAAGCAACAAATGAATGTAGGACAGAGGAAGGAAACAAGGAACTACAGAACATCAGAAAGGAGAGACAGAAAAGGAAATAAGGAAGGAAGGAAGGAAGGAAGGAAGGAAGGAAGGAAGGAAGGAAGGAAGGAAGGAAGGAAGGAAGGAAGGAAGGAAGGAAGGAAGGAAGGAAGGAAGGAAGGAAGTGTATATCTAGACATTGGAAAATCAAGAACAGGGATGGGGAAGTAATTACTTTCAGTTTGGTTCGTATAGTTTTTTTTTTTGCTTTTTTGTGGCACTGGTGCACTTTGAAAGTAAATGAAGAAGTGGGGATGAGAAAGATGTACCAGACATGTGGTAACGGTCTGGAACCCGGCATGACCACGTCGAGGACTGAGGCCTCCGGACATGGGTCGTGCCCTCTACCTCTAAATAGTTTTTCACCTTAACAAATGACATCTGAAACTAGCATTTGGTA
Source organism: Fundulus heteroclitus (assembly GCF_011125445.2). Taxonomy (NCBI): domain Eukaryota; kingdom Metazoa; phylum Chordata; class Actinopteri; order Cyprinodontiformes; family Fundulidae; genus Fundulus; species Fundulus heteroclitus. Next base: position 3,962,479 of record NW_023396781.1, on the reverse strand, counting down.
ATTACTCGGGTTATCTTTGTCTCATATTAACACTTGTTTGATTATCTAAAAGCGGGACATAAAACGGAAGAGGTGAGTAAGAGGGCAGATACGTTCTGGCAGCATGGTGGATGTATGAAGTTTAACTCCTTAACAACCAGAACTGCTCAGTCTCCCGATCATCCCACAGGACAGCGGTACACGTGACTATCCGCTGCACCCACCTGTCTGGACAGCTGCTGCAGCTCATCCAGCTGCTCCGGAAGAGGCCAGAAATCCTCATCCACGTCTCCACCAACCCATCTGGGCCGTGGGAAAAGGGTGGTGGAAGGGGTGAAAGCGGTGGAAAAGGAAGAGGCCACTGCATGGTGCTGATGATCATAGCCATCCCTGGTCCCAGCTCTGTCCGTCCTGCAGTCCAAACTGTCCAGGGACAAACTGATGCCATTGGAAAGGGAGAGTGGTGTACTGCAGGGTGGAACATCTGAGGTTCTGGGGTGAAGCTGCCGGTCTGGTGTCCTGTACTCGGCACACAGGGAGCTTCTGTCTCGGCTCACTCCTTCTCCGCTGTCAGAAGCGTCCAACCCTGACAGGCTGGCAGAACTCCAGAAGTGGTCCAATTCAATCCCTGAGTCCTTCGTGTTCGGGTCACTCCTTAGAAGAGAGTCTGCTTGTAGCTCGGAGCGGTTCCACTCACTGGTGACGTGTCCCGGCCTCAGAGGGTACGTGTAGTCCAGCAGCGCTTCATACTCTTTGTTTGGATTCCAAGCAGCGGACTTCCTGTCTGGAGAAGGAGGCAGGGCTTTAGGAATGGCACAGGCCCAGTAGTCTACCTGGAAGGAGCACCCAGCGTTCTGCTTAGAGTTCCCCCCGGGAGAACTTGGCGTTGCCCCTTCCACACCACTCCCTTCACTGGGTCTGAAGTGGGTCTGGCTCGGTCTGGGGTGCCGTGAGCGTGGAGTGTAGGTCGGATGAAGGACTGTGGAGGTCAGCCGTGGCCTCAGAGGAGGATTTATACTCTGGACCTCAAGAACCGAACTTGAGAAGCTTCGCTGAGCTGATCTGCATTGAAAAGGCGATCCTGTAGTGGGCTTTCTGTGGCACAGCCGGGCCTGAAGTTCTGGAACAGTCAAGGGTGAGCTGGGTTCTTCTCCAGAGGCTGTGGGAGGTGAAAGGTCACTTAGAGAGAGGCCATGGCTCTCTGGGAGCAGAGTCTGCGCTGGTTGGAGCTGGTGCCTCATGTTGGCGTCTTCTCCTGAAGGCTCCTCCTAAAGGGCAGGAAAAACAACGCAGAGGCGTCACAAAGTATAACCTAACATGATGTCCCAGAGATGTTCTGTTGGATTTACGTGATTAACTAATTATCTGATTAAGCCATCACACATTTTGTTGTCAACAGAATAATATTAGAGCTTTTGAAGCGTCTGGGAATGATGGCCTAACTGTGTGAGACGTTAAAGCTTAAAGAACATCAGCCAGTTCATTGCCTCCAGCTTTGAGCACCTGTCCTGGGACATCACCAGGACCGGATTATTCTGTGGGCTGAGCCCATTTAAAACAAAAAACAAGCACAACAGCACCTGGCAGCATCCTTCATGGCTGATGTTCTCTTTTTCAGAACAAACCAGGAGGTTTCCCAGACTGCCGTGGAGATACTGTAGAAAAGCTCCATGTTTGGAGAACTCAGCATCGACGCCTCATAGCAGCTGGGAAGCTAGCTGGTGTAGAGGTGATGATTGGGGCAGCAGGATGCTGTTTCCAGGCACAGCAGAACCTCTGCACAAGAATGACTAACACTAATGTCTGCGAAAGTCAAGAGAAAAGTTGAAAAGAGCGGCCAAGACTGGACTTCCTGCGGCAGCCTGAGAATCCAACCTTCCACGCGAGCGGCCGCTCATCTTCTACACGGCCATCTTTAGGCTGTCTGGTGTTCGTCTATCACTGTGTGCTTTTGTTCGTCGCAAAACAGGACAGGTCCAAGGACCTACCCTCCATACAGGTCTAGAGTCAGAAAAAGGCAGCAAAGATTTCTGCAATGCCCTGCTTAGTTGCACCCATTTCTTCCTCATTTCTTTCCCTTTCTAGCCCCACAGAGGGGAAACCTGTCTCTGTGTTTAACTCATCCCTCGTGGAGCAGCGTGCTACCGACATGGGGAGCAATCTGTGGCCAGGGGTCCTGCTCAGGACGGACCGGATTTATAACCGGCAACCTTTGCAGCATCTCTAAGATCCCACAGTACTGTTTATATAGATTTTAACAAGGAAAAAAAACTTTTTATTTCCCAAAGATTGTTCCATTATTTACATTTAAATGCCTTCATTGACAGCAAAGTGGAACCTGAGTCAAATTCCTTGTTTGTGTTCACAAACCTGGCCAATAAAGTTGTTTCTGATTCAAATTTTTTCCCCAACAAAGCGTCAAGTTAAAGTCTAACATCGGGTTAATGGACTTTTTCAGGCGTTTGTGCAGGCTGGAAGTCAGGAATCAGATGGAAGGCTGGGGCTCGCGGTTTCCCTGCGTCTTACCTTCGCTGTCTCTACCGTTCTAGAGGATTCTCAAAAAGCGTACCCTGGAAAAAAAATCTCAGGAAACAGTGTTTTCAGTCGGGGGACCTTGGTGGGACATCAAACTGAAAAGACTGACCCTAAAAGTGTTTCCAACTCAAAGACGGTGATGACCCGTAGAGGAACAAAAACAAACAGCCCTTTCTCTCTCTCACCTTCTCTGGAAGCTTCTGGGGCCGGCTCTTTAAAATGGACCCATGGCTCTCCTCGGTGAACAGCGGCTTCCTCTCCACGTAACGTCTGTCCGTCAGACAGCGGCTCCTGGCGGCTATCGTCACGTTTTTACTGCGCTGCCCATCGCCTCTTGCCTCAGCTGTGTCCGTCCCATCGGCTTCTGCAGTCAAACTTAAGAATCTGCTGCTGTGCTTAAATGCTGAGAGACGCATCCTCCATCCCTGGCTATTTTCATCCGAGAGCAGAAATGGAGGGGGGGGCTCCTGTAGCCAATGCAAAAAGAGCTTTGGTCAGCAGTAGAAAATCTGAAAAATGCTACACGATATTGTTTGATGGTTTGTTTTTGAGGACACTGAGCATTCTATGGGTGCTGCTGCCTGTCTGCAGGGGCCGTTGGCCGAGAGCCGGGTATACCCTGATTAGGGTCCAGTCCATCACAGGGGCCCCTTCTATTCCATCTCATGGCGGACTCCCATGGCTCCCTGAGGGCCACTGATTTTATCTGCATCCAAGCTGGCAGCCGGAGATCCTACAGAGGTTAGGATGTGGTGCCTCCATGTTTCAAACACAGCTGGGATATAAACTGCAGTCAGAATTGTCTGGTGGCTCAGTGAGTCCTCGAGCGTCTTTGTTTCTGTTGGGTCACTAAGCAGCAAGCCTGTGGAGCCTCCTGGCAGGTCCAGGCGCTGTAATGATATGTTGCTGCTCACCTGACTAGTCTCATTAAAAGTGCATGCGTAGAAGCCACTGTGTTCACTGCACCACCCAGGAAGACTAATGTTTGCCCAGGGCATGTTCTAGCAGCCGCAGGATGCTCAGAACCACGGACACCACATGGCCAAACATGGAGAGACCTCATGTACGTTTAAATGGCAGTAAGCACACACCATCCAGATGTATGAAACTGCTGTTTGGTACATGGGTTTGGTGCCCCCTCCTCTCATAAAATTCAGGCTGGTTTCCATTCCTCTTCCCTTTTGTTTCCTGCCTTATTTGGTCAAGGTTAGCTCATCTTCCTGTCAGACTATGTTCTGTTAATTTCTTAATATTTGCCAATTTTCTTATAGATACAAGTACGTTTTTTTAAACTATTTTTTCAAAGTAGGCTGACAGGAAAGGGGGTTTGAGAAAGGGCGGAAAACATGAGGTAAAGGACCTCAGGCTGGAATCGAACCCAGGTCAGCCGTGTCGAGGACTGATGTGTACATGGGTCATGCTCACTACTCCTGCAGCATTGGAGGACGCCCAGTGGGGGGCGTTTTAAAAGTATTTGGGATCTTTTGTGTCAGAGTAAACAGAACCGACCCCCAGCAATGCCTGTGGTGAATGATTAAAAGACCCCTGACCTAAAGGCTTCCTCCTCTTCAGAACTACCTACTTGTACATAATCCCACCATCAATCTGAGCCTAGCCTTTCACCATTCAAGCTCACCGATCACCAAAAACAAAGAAGCTCAGACCAGATCTGAAGTACTCTGGGAAAGGTGACCAAGGGGCCATGGCTTGTCGTAGACAGCATTCTATTCCAGTTCGTACCGTGAAACTCTGGACCGCTCCATTTCAGGGCTAAATATTGCGTTCCTCTCTTCCGTCTGCTCGCCCACAAAGCCTGTGTGACATGGGTGCTGCCATCTGTAGCCAGAGATCTGCTTAGGGTCTCTGTGGATGCAGCCCTGCATCTTGGGGCTACGTTGGCATGGACAATAATACTTTCAGTCAGAAGGTGGCGCCAGACACTAACTAGATAACTGGTTCAGCTGATGAAGGACACAGAGGTATGCCCAGAAGCGGGAACGATTGTTTAGGTTTGGCACTAAAACGCAGAAGCACTGCAGAAAAGCAGGAACCTTGTTGCGGTGCGTTTGCCAGCATCCTGGTTGGGCCCCGTCCACACGGAGACCAGATGAGGTGTATATGCAAAGTTATTTTGCTGTAATCCACATGGATCCGGTGTACAAGGAGTTTATGAACAATCATTTTTGAGTGGAAAACTTTCAAGGCATTGGTTTCATGTCTTTGTGTGTCAATGCGAGCCACGTGTCTTCTGAGGCGATGACGTTGTAGTGTCGCCATCCTCTCTTGAACCTGCATGCGCCTCACTCCCACAAATAACAAACATGGTGCCGTTCTGTGTTGTGTTAATGCTAAGGCAAATGTTGGCTTTGCTATGGCTGTTACAGCTGAATCTACTGCTCATCAGAGAACCACATGAACCACACGCTTTGGGATCCACCTCGGAGAAGAACCGGCTCCATCCGAATATGTCTTTTGGGCAAGGACTCTAGCCAAAACGGAAGTGTGTCAACACTTGCCATGATCAGTGTTGTCCGAATAGTGCAGTTAGTAAGGAAGGAGGTAGGAAAAGGAGCCTGTATGCTTCCTCTCATTGCTCCTTTAGCATAAGAACCTTGCGATGTCCCTTGCTATGTCTAAGGAGGTATAAGCAATCCCACAATCCTTTGTGTGACATGACGTATAAGCAAAGCCCACCTCATGGAAATTAACAAAAATGGCCAGAGAGCAGAGAGCGCACACTTTGCTGGGCGATAATTTAATAACACTATATATCGATCGCTTCTTGTGACTCTCAGCCATGTTCAAAGTATACGGTGAGAGCAGCAGAGCTACAATCAACGGCTAACTGCTAGCCTAGCCGCTAAGCTAACTGGATACATAAACATCAGAAGTGTGCATGCACAGCCAGCAAGCGGACACTCAGAAGGAAAGAGCACGGACAATGGTGTGACGTGAGCACGTCAGAATGATTGGCATGAGGGACAACCAATGGACAAGGTGATTCCCCTGACACATAAGGGACAGGGGGGGGGGGAGTATATAACGTATATGGGTGAGAACAGGAACAAAACTGACAAATTCATGTACTTTGGACAGAACGGCAGAGATTGGTTAGTCTTTACAGGTTTGCAGCTCCCACAGAGAACAGTTTTCACCTCCTTTTTGTGAATACATAATGTATTAACTACTTTTAGGATGAAAGGCCATTTTATCCAGCATAATAAACAGTGTTTCTAAACAGGACCACCAACTACTTACCTGACTCCGCCAGATGTATTTGCTCCGCATATCCATCTGGAAACCTTCCGTTGAAGTAATTTTGGGAAGGGGCGAAAATGCTGGTTAGCTGATTGGCCTATGTTGGTGATAGACGGGCCAAATAAACCAATCAGATTCGTCGTCGCTCTGTTACGAGCGACAACGAAAACACAACCACAAGCCAAGCTACTCTTGCTGCTGCAGGTAAAGGCTCATTAGCTCAGCAAAGAAATACTCTGTAATTCCGATAAAACTTGCTCGATAGCCACGCTAACGCTAGTTTCATCGGCTGAAGCCGCCATGTTCTTTAGACTGAACTGTCGCGCTTCTCGTTGCGTCACACCTCAACCCGCCTCAAAGCCAACGCTGATTGGACGTTCGTTTGGTGAACGGCTCCAAATTTTCTTTAACGGAAAGTAGCCAGACTGATCTGCGAGTGAAACCTTGAAAGCTCGCGAGATCAGGATGGTGTCACGAGGATAACCAACTACAGCTTCAACTCAGAGGTATTAAAGGGGGCCTGAATTCACTCATGCCACACTTTTCAGATTTCTGTTTGTAAAAATAAAAAAAAAGTCTTAAACCATTTGTTTTTATGCTGCACTCTCTGACAGACTCCATCACATCCAATCTAGAGGGTAGAAAGTGAAGACAGAAGCTTGTTAGAAGACGAGGACATGTCTGTTGTCTAAACCAGTCCGCCTTCATGCATCTGCAGAACCAACTGTGGCTTTGTTCCTGTCCACAAACCCACCCTGTGGAGACGGGACCACGGTACCAAGCGACACCGCTAACACAAAGACTGGACATTTATCCGTGTCTCGGTCTGGATAAACCCGGCAAGTCCATTCATCTGGGTCCCATCTGAGCTTAGAAGTTAGTTATCTGACGCTGCGGTGTCGGCGGCAGGCGTCCAGCGGAAGTCTCATCATGTCCTCTGTTAGCGCACAGAGAAGTGGACAAAGAAGAAGCCGGAGAGGAGAAAGTGCAGCTGGAGGAGCAGCCATGTTTAATTAGCCAGCAGCCAGCCCGGCTCTTTACCTGCTGTGGCGTCCGGCTGCTGCGCTCTTCTTCCCGGTAGATGTCGGCGCTCAGCCTCCTTCCTCCAGTCCGACCACAGCTCCGTGTCTGAGCTTCCGTCTCTCTCTGTCTGCTGCCGCTGTCCGCCTACACACCCGCCTTTTTCTCCAGCAGCCTTCTCTTCACAACACTACCGCGGAGACTAAATGAAAAACTTTTCCTTTCGATCAGATACATTAGATGGAGGGAACGGCCCTGGCAGCTAGAGCTAGTGTCATTTTAACTGACGGGAAAACAAAATGCACTTTTAGATTCTTATCAAGGAGCCCCGACTCTTTACTCCCCCCCTGTGGACAAAACAAGGAATGTAGAGAATGTCCAACAATGGGAATTAGAAGAGTGATAAACTAAAAGCTGTCTGTCCACGTTTTTCAGCTGAATTTGTAGTTTCCTGTCAGCCAAAGAAAGGTTTAATAGACTTCTTTGTGTCAGCTGACCGGCAGTGTGCAGCAGCAGCTGAGGGAGGGGCAGAGCTGTTGTTCTATGTGCTCCACACAGCCAGACACATTTCTAGGATTATCAGTGAATCCATGCAGGCGTCTTAGTGCAAACTGGATATAAAAATGTAATATAAGGAAAACATTTAGTGCATGAAATAACTTATCCAGACCTTGACCCTGGTAAAACCTCTAGTCTTCTTCATGAGGGCTGACAGGACGGGATGATGATAAAGGACACCAGGACTCACTCTCTCCTGGATCAGAACGCCATTATTATACAAAACCTTTAGCTGACCTTTATCTTTGAGTTGGAGCACATCAGACCATTAAGCAGTATAATTCTAGAACTGAGCTGCTCGTGGTGGCTGCATGTTGGAGTAGTAGCTTTGTTTCCATGATTATTTTTTTTTAGATATATAATTTTTGAAGACTTTCTCTTCTGGTGTTGGATGCTGGGAAGCTGGAAGGATTGTTTTCTGTTAACTTTTTTTTTTGTAATTTTGGGACATTTGTTAATTTGCATAACCCATAGAAACCAGTTTCTCATTTGAACTCACCAGAGCAGCTGTCCTTCTTGCTTTTTCTGGGGTCAGCAACCGCTACAATCCAAAGAGCCACTTTTACCCAGTCTAGCTAAATAAAAACTCAAATTTTACATGACCTTTTGAAAAAAAAAACAATTTAAATTTGTTGATAAATATCTACTATAGGAAATTTGTGATTTTTGAAGAACCCCCATTTGATTTCTACTTTTAGCTCACCAAGACCTCAGCTTGGTCATGGCTTCGCCTTATCTTAGTTAAAAGGTGTGATGGTAACTTCCTGGGTCTTAATGAAAATAAATGAGCTTAAATGGATTGGAAGGCTAAAATGAACTGTTCATCGCAGGTAATAAAGTTGAATCATGTCACTGTCGTGCTGTAGACTTGCTTCTAACCACAGATTATACTGTTAACATGAGCCAGAGTCAGAACAAATGCTTGAAGCAGGTGAAGTTTGGACAGAATCATCCTTTAGTTACATGTGGGACACCAGTTTCCTCATGTTAGTTCACTCTTCTGAATGTACACATATACAGTAAATATTTACACAGCTACACACTGTCTCAGTCTCATCTTCTGATGCGATAATCAGTGTCTTCTCTGACGCCGCTGCACAGGATCACACGCCATGTGGGAAAAAAGCAGGACTTCACTAGAAGTCCACACAGCGGCCCTTCCTCTCCCAGTCTCCATATCTGGTGGGCTCTGGACCCCGAGGACCACCTTTCTCCTTGGTTACAGGGTTTATGTTGTCAGGAAACTCTGCAGAAAAACAAGAAGCCAGTAAAGATCTCTTCCATTCATGTCGTGCTTTTGTTACTCATTCTTAGGACCTGATCTTTTCTTTAGTTTTCATAGGCTACAAAGATCTTTTTTTTTTATTATTAAATTAGCTGTTTAAATGAACAAATAGAGAAGGTACAATGTTTTCATTAGAAACAAAGAGGTGATTCTGGCTAACACCTAATTAAAAAAAAATGCAACACTCAGTTTCCGAGAACATTAGAATATGAGATTAGACCAATAAAAAGTCTTTTTAATACAGACAGCTTCTGTGCTGGGCTAAACAACCACGGAGACCACTGCTGACCGGGCGGTTGTTCAGCTAACAGTCACCATCAACCTCCACGAAAAGAGGAAGGCACCCGTAAAGCTGTTGCTAAGGACGCAGCTCAAAGACTGCTGAATCCACACATAACAAAAGAAAGTTGAGTGGAAGAAAAAGGAACACAAGCAACAGGGACGACTGCAGAACTGAGTGGATTATGAGGCCAAAGCCATTAAAGTTTTACGGAGATCCACAGAGAGTGGACAGCAGCTGAAATCAGAACTTCAAGATCCATCACATAGACAGATCCAGAACACAGACAACAACTGTCACAGTCCGCGTGTTAAACCCCTCCTGGACCAGATGTGGTTTGCTTTAAGATGAAAGCAGCGTTCGCATTTTATTTGGAGTCTGGAGGAAGCATGGAGAGGCCCAGAATCCGGGTTGCCTGAAGTCCAGAGAGACGTTCCCACAGACAGTGATGAGGACCAGGACTGACAAACACTGCTTTAGAGAATCTGTGGGATGTTGTCAAGAGGAAGAAGAGGAGACACCAGAACCAAAAATGCAGATAATTAAAACACCCTGGGCTTCCTGAAGACCCCAGCAGAACCACAGGCCACAGAGCCACAGGCTGAACTCCTTCATGCTGCTTGGATTCATGCAGAAATAACCGAGAACCAGTACTGAGTCCAGATACTGAACAGCAGGTCCACATGTCTGGACTACACATATTTCTAATGTTCTGATGTAATGTTCTAATTTTCTGACTGACTGACTGACTTAATGTTGGGTTTGTATTAAATGGAGGACAGAATTGTCAACATCAGCAGAATAAATACAGAAATCCCTCAATAAAATAGGTACTCTGCCAACAAATATGATACAAATGATCAATGTATAAAATATGGCCTGGGTTTATATCAGTGTTTCAACTGCTAAACAATTTTAAGTAAACAAAAAAGGAAAAAATATATATATACACACCGATTTAATAATTAATCAATAAGAATATGTTGTTATAACATTTTACTGATGCTTTTTATCTTCCTGCTGCATGGTAAGCATCTTATTGAGCCAATGATCTCTGTCTGCTGTTATTCTGCAGAACGAGCGGTTCCGGTCGGTTTCTTACTCTCTAGAACATCTTTGTTCTTCTCCTCCGGAAGGTCAAACCGGCCCTGCGGGGTTTTGGGCTTCCTCAGCGGCTCCTGGTCCTTCAGGGCTCCGCTGGCTGACCGCGCAGAGCCTGGACAAAGACAGCATGTTCACAGCAGAACCACCCGAACCTTCTGCTGGCATGAAAAGGCTCCCCAGCCAGGGACCCGGACCCATTACCAACCTGGAAACACTGAGTCCACCGCCGCGGTCCGAGACACGAGCCGTGTACTCGCTGACACGCATAACCTCAGGAATGACATGTTAGACGACAGAACCGAACCGAACCGAACCACAACCAACCTTCCAGTGAGACTGCTCGGAGGACTCTTACACAACTGTTGTGTTTGTGTCGGAGCGCGATTTCTACGTATAGCCGCCCGGTCATCAAAATGCGACGACTTGGTGCGATGTTTGTGAGCCCCCAGCAGGGGGCGACAAAGCCCCCTGCTGGGGACTCACAAAAACAAAACAGGAAAGAAACGATTGCGATACAAACAAATGAAACAAAAAGAGTAAAAATTATCTTTAAGATATGGCATACGTTGATATCCCAGGAGGACTGGTGAGCTAGTGGTTAGAGAGCTGGGCGCTTTTGCCCTGGAGAGGCAGCAAGGGTTATAGGTTTGACTCCCACTGACACTCTGGGTCCCGAAGCAAGGCCCTCAGCCCCAGAATGCTCCCCGGCCTGCTGCCGCACAATGGTAGCCAGCTGCTACCTAAGGGATGGGTTAAGTGCAGAGGACAAATTTTACTAGAATCTATTTTCCGATCATTATTATTGTCATGAATTCTAAATACTATATTTCAGTGTAAAATGCCTTTTCATTCATCATGCATTCATTCATTATGCGTGTACGCCTTACTGTTATCATACCACTCTTTTCAAGATGACGGTTTTTAATGTAGTTTTCAATCAATTAATTAATCAGTCAATCAACCAATCTATTCAGTCTTTACTATACACAGCACTCCAGAGAGGTGACAGTGATATGAACGATTGAGTAAACACTAATGTGATGATGATGATGATGATGATGATGATGATGATCATGATCATGCAAGGATTGCATATATATTTTTGTAACCAGAACTACATCGTTGTCGACTATCCATACCTGATCTGTGGGTTTTCCCCAGATATGACCTCCCTGTGCTGATCATATGCTGCTGCACAAAACTGTTTAAGAGGCAAGGCAAGTTTATTTAGATAGCACTTCTCAATAACAAGATGATTCAGAGTGAAGCTGAGAGGGCTAAAGTGTTTGAATGCAAAGTGTTTGGCAGTTCTAGCATCATTATTTCATTTCTGCTGATTGTTTGTAAGGGATGATGAATATGTTGCTCACAGTTCTCTTGCTGCACACATGATTGTTTTTCACTGATTCTGTGTTTTGGTTAAGGTTTTCTTACATGGTGTGTCTGTTTTCATTGAAATATTTAAAGACCTGCTGAAGACCAGGCTAAGTTTTTTAGATCCTGATCTGTACAAACTAACAAAGGATGAAGGTTGTTCTTTTTAGGTCCTTTTGCTTAAAATGTACAAGTTTAATTATTTAACATTTACAGGATATTTATAAAAAATCCTAAATCTAACCAACCCATTGGAATAAATGTGATGAAAAATGAATAAAATTGTCTTGTTATGGTTTTTAGAGCTTGTTGGACTTGAAAATGTTCCAATTTAGTTTTTGTGACTGATCAGGTTGACCAGAGTTCTGCAGGTGCCTTATGTGAATCCTGTCGCAGGAGCTATGCAGTGATCTGCATATGTTCAGGTCTGAAAACATGTGACATTCACGATAACAGCAGTAATATTTAACAGCTGCACAGTCACTGTGCTATGAGATAATAGTTTCCTTAAGTAATAACTTCTGGTTTCCAATATCTCTCCATCATGAGGTGTGTGTGTGTGTGTGTGTGTGTGTGTGTGTGTGTGTGTGTGTGTGTGTGTGTGTGTGTGTGTGTGTGTGTGTGTGTGTGTGTGTGTGTGTGTGTACCAGTAGGTACACCTGGTCTGGCGTTCTGTTAACTGTGACATCATCCAGAGAAGACGGCTCACCCGCTACTACCATCTAATGTAGAACAGATTACTGGATCAATGTGTGCTTCTGTGTTTTTTTGTCTCTCTTGTTGTGTCTCTGTTCTGTCTTCTCTAACCCCCAGTCAGTCGAGGCAGATGGCCGTTCATACTGAGCCCGGTTCTGCTGGAGGTTTTCCTTCCTGTTAATGGGGAGTTTTTCTTCCCACTGTCACTTCATGCTTGCTCGGTATGAGGGATTGCAGCAAAGCCATGTACAATGCAGACGACTCTCCCTGTGGCTCTACGGTTCCCCAGGAGTGAATGCTGCTTGTCGGGACTTTGATGCAATCAACTGGTTTCCTTATATAGGACATTTTTGACCAATCTGTATAATCTGACCCAATCTGTATAATATGATTGAACTTGATTTTGTAAAGTGCCTTGAGATGACATGTTTCATGATTTGGCGCTATATAAATAAAATTGAATTGAATACTTGTACTTGCAGCTGAGTGAGAACAATTCTGCACATTTTACTAATAAAGTGAGGACTTCGATGTAACGTGAGGACCTCTTTCTGTTTTTCTCTGGGCTAGGGGTTAGGTTTAGGAGTAAGGTGCCAATTGTTTTTAGGTTAGGGTTAGGTATATTCTGGTAAAGGTTAGACGTAGGGTTAGGGTCAGGGTAATGCCATAGAAAGAGTTGAAAACGATTGAAAGTCAATGGAAGTCAAGACAAGCTCCTCAGTAAGTATTTAAAAGAAGGATGTGTTTGTGTGTTGGTGGTGGGTGTTTGGCGTATGTGTGTGTGTGTGTGTGTGTGTGTGTGTGTGGTGGGGGGCATTTGAAGGAGAGTTTCAACATCCACTCAGAACTGTCAGCCCCGGACTGATAGAGTGAAGCTACTCTGAAGCCTCCTGGACTTCCTCACACACATGTCTAAAGAAGTGATTGCAGTCTGGTTGTTTCCAAAAGAGAAATAACAACATGGTTTACCGTCTCAAAATTGCATTTAGAGACAATAGGCTTTATTTTTGATAAAGCGGGAAAAAAACGCATTTGACCACTGAATTTATATCAGTGTGGGTTTTTTTTTTAAATAAGAGGCCAGACACTTTTCAACAACTGACCAGCTTCTATCAGAAAAATTATGGTTTTTCAAAGCAGGTTTCACCAAAATATGTATTTTTGTCAGAAAAGCCAGATGAATTGGAAATAAATAGGGTTGACATAAAGAAGCAAACTTATGGCTAATTTGCTGGCTTTAGTAAACACTATACTGGACATTTAACTGACTCCAACATTGATTCTGAAGCATTTTCATCCAATCAGACCTTTGGCCTGAGAAATAAAATTGCCAAAGTGAGGGAAGCTGCTGCAAGCAGCTCAGCTTTAAATGCCATCAGAGATCTGTTCTGAACCAGAACTGAAGTCTCATGATCAACAATCCAAGAAGGATGCTAATGTGGTCACAGAGGCTGAAACATGTGACAAAGTTAATGAACATCTTGAGATCACAACTGGTTTTCATTTGAAGGCAGCAGAATAACAATCTTAAGAAAATGGCCAAATAAGCAATGGTTCACCAGACAGGAAATCAACCTTCTTCCATGACAGTATATTTTTCTATAGACCCAAATCCTGCAGAAAACCCTTATGCTAAGCAGAGGAGAAGAGCGGATCCAGGATTCTGGATCGTCTAGAATATTTTTCAACTTTGTTGGGCCCCAGCACATTCATTACATAAGCAATCTCTGTACCGTATTTTCCGGACTATAAGGCACACTTAAAATCCTTAAATCTTCTCAAAAATTGATGGTGTGCCTTATAATCCGATGTGCCTTATATGTAATTACTGATTACAATGTGCTCAAAATGTGTTAAAATGTGTAAGTATGACTTTGGTTGGCAATGAAGCCGCTCCACTCAATGGATATTTTGAGCATTACGGTACACTGTGTCACTACCTGATCAGACCCCTGAGCTGTCTACAAGACTGCCTGACAGTAATGTCTAAACTAGAAGTGCATTCATGTAAAGGCCCCCATATACTTAGGTTTAGTTCACTCTGTGGAGGTCCACACATACTTGAGGTGTACTCTGTGCAGGACTCCGCACATTCAGGTACGTGTCAGACTATAAACTTCTCAGAGGCAAGAATTCTTTACATCTAAACAGTTTTATATGTGACGCTGAGCTTGATACACTGAGCTGCTCCAAGCAGGCGGTCACAAAGACGCGCAGCATCACAGTCCCTCTCTGTTCTCACTGACAGGTGTGCGGTGGAAAAGAAACGGCTCTGGGTGCTCAGCTAGATAATCACACATTTTACCATCTGTTCTGCTGAATTTGTAGTAATCTGCTACGAGAAAAATGTAGGCAACAGTACGCTGGACTATGAAGGGTAAAACGTCTGCGGACAGTCTGCGCTAAGTCCACCAAGCTCACAGTACGCAGACAGTATGCCAGAGTATGTGAGAGCCTTTAGGCAGCCTACACCCAGAGTACGCGCTAGCAGCAATAAACCTAGTAAGTTAATTTAATATAAAGGTTACATTTATTTTGGCCTAATGTTAGAAACAGGGCAGTGTAGTCTAACTACTCTGTCTTCTGACAGAGACGATAACTCTCTCTCAGGAGAGAGCTGTGTACATGAAGTGATATTACACACTTGGAGGGATATTTAGTGCGCCTTATAATCCGGTGTACCTTATGGTCTGAAAAATACTATATATATTTATACAGCATGAAACCCAGGGCTGTTGGGGTGAACATGAAGCTAATATCCAGCCAGGATATGAAAACAGACACTAAAAAATCTCTGCCTCAGCCGCTCTCTGTTTTCAGGTTTTATTGCTATCAGGTTGGAGCAGCTCAGGGTTAAGGGGTTTAGACAGATTACAGATTTCAAGTCAGTTTCATCCGTTCCAGTTGATCCACCACAGTCGAGTTAAGTTAATAAGTCAGTTTGGTTATAAGGTTTCTATCTTCGGAAACCCAGCAGACTACATCGAGTCGCTGACATTCTGCAGCATTCACTCCTCCTAGACAAGCCTGTTCTCACCTTTTCCCAGAATAATTATTTTTTCTGTTAAAGATTGTAGTTTGCTGCTCTGCTTGCTGTTACTTGTCTGCCACTTTTTTTACACAATGTGAGTGTTTGAATCCAGAGTTAAATTTCATGTTTGTACTCACAAACTTGCCGAATAAAATTTATTTTGATTCTGATGTAGTGACAACGGAGAGTCGATAGCATTGTTGACTTTGCAGCAATGCCTCATGATGAGCTACAGTTTCAGTCTGTGAGGCAGAACCCCTGTCTACATTTAAGAACAACATCGGTTCAGAGTTGTTTACTTCCTGGTTCCTGAGCCAATCATAGTATTCCCAGGGGTGCCAACACAAAATGCAGCATTTTGTATTTTATGTTGGCAAAAGCGCAACAGCCTGCAAACATGGAAGCCAGAAAGAGAAGTGGACCAGAAATAGTCTCAACAACACCTAAGAAGCCTCGGCATCGTTGAAAAAGGGCAAACGACCCGAGGTGGGCTAAAACAAGCATTAATAAATGTCATTTGTTTGAAAGATGGAGAAGACTGAGAGACCTAATTTATTTCAAAACGGATGCAGAATTAAAAAAGTTTCTCCTAGGCAGGTAAGCACCAGTTTTTTGTTTTGCTCTAGTGGTCAGTTTATAATATTCCAACCAATAAGGAGAAATTAAAATTTGCATAGTGCCTGCCAGTCTGACAACAAAGGCATATACTTATCCTGTATAAGTAAAAATTCAGGGGGTTTGTGGAAACGGCATATGCTGTTGTCAGTGGCAGGGTGCTGTCCCCGAGAATGTCCCCGGTTTCAACATTTCATGATTTAGAAAAAAGATTCCACGCAGCGAGAGCTATTAAGGTAGCTGGTCGTCCAGCTGTCAGCGATACAGAGAGTGGTAGAAGAGGCTCGCTGCTCCCCACACCGTCAGTGTTGCAGCGCACCGATCAGATAACACAATAGGCAGACATCTTCAGGTAAAGGAAGTATTGTTTTGAAAAAAATTTGCATCAATAGGATATTTGCATTGCAGCTTGTTGAGTCAACAGATATTAGTGGACTTCCTCAGCTCTTGCCCAATGTGCGTCTGGTGGATGGAGATGCCATAAGAGAAACCTTCCTATCTTCCAGGACACTGCCAGAAAAAAATCAACAGGTCACATTGAAATACATTACCAGTCGAAAGTTTGGAGTCTCCTTTGTCATTCGATGCCTTCTCCTTATGTTTATGGCTTTCTACATTGCAGATAAATAGTGACGACATCAATACTATGACTCAAAAGTAGAATTATGGATCAAACACACAATTGTGAAATAACCAAAACATCCTGTATATTTGATCTTTTTTCTAAATTCTGAACTGAATTGAGAATGTGATTATAGTTCAAATGTCAGTTAGTTACATAAAGATAATTCTGCCACATTAAAATGGAAACACTATCACAGTTTTAAAGCACTGGAAAGGATAAAATAGTCAAGATGAAGCCTTTCCCCTTCTCTCTTATCTGTTTTATCTTACATATATTTCACAAATAGTCTCTTGTGATTTGTCAGGTTCTTGGTTTAATATAACATTTTTACCCAATTTAAATATTTTGGAGAAATGAAATGACTGGACTGTGTCTGTATTGCTGGTGAAGAACTGAGCTGCTCTAAATGCTGTTTGGCAGAAACATCTCCATCTTTGTCAGGTCATTTCTCTTGTTTGGAGGTAAAACATGCTGCAGCTCTGGTCTGGTTTCATGTTGTGTGTTTGTAAGGCTAGCTTCATTAAAATAAGGCCTTGTTGCCTAGTAATGCAGATGTACATACTGTAGCTGATGTGAAACTATTTGCGTGCGGCATAACCTCTTATTTCATGAATCCATAACTTCAACTGGATCATTTGTCATGTTGAACTCATCTAGTTCTCTGTTTGCTGTATCTTCATAGTCTGTGTAACCATAATCTTACCTAGAGCAGTAAAATGGCTTGAGCTGGCTCTGGCCAGACCAACACAAAGAGTAGGAAGGGAAATGATTTCAAACTTATTTTTACAAATAAAAAACTGAAAAGTGTGACATGCATTTGAATTAGGCTCCTTCACTCTCATATCCCTAAATACATTTTCCATTCAGAAGTAACTTAATCAGTAACCAGAGTCCAGCTGTGCAGACTAGAACCAGAGCCTAACAGCAGCTGTTCTGTCACCACTGAGACATGGAGAGACATGGAGAGAAGACGGACCACCTGCAGATCTACCAAGACATGGAGGTCCACCTACTGACAAGGAGAGCATTAGTCAGAGAAACAGCCACGAGGCCCACACAAACTCTGGGGGAGCTTCAGAGCTCCACAGCTCAGGAAGAAAATCTGTTGACTGCTCCACTTGGTACGATTCTGGTTCAGCTGTTTGCCTTCCATGTCGTTCTCCACCACCGTGGCAATCAAGATCCTCCTGCACCCGTTTCTCTGCCTTTAGACACTGAAGCTTAGCAGACAGTCAATGCCAGACTATTTGAAAGCCATGGATGGAGGAATCTGCTGTCAAGCCACAAGAGGACACAGTAAACGTGTGGAAGAAGGTGATCTGTTCAGGTGAGACAAATGAAACATTTTGTCCTATGTACCAAACGTTGTTGCAGCAAAAAACTTCCAATCGTCATCACCCTGAAAACACCATGACTCATGGTGAAACATGGCAGTGGCACCATCGTGCTGTGGGGAGGCTTTTCTTCAGCAGACACAGGGAAGCTGGTCAGAGACGATCTGAAGATGAGAGGCTGAATAAGACTTCAGACACAGCTGGATGGAAGGTTTCAGTCAAAGTATGTTCAGGCGTTTAAAGTCCACACCTGAATCCTCTTGAAAATCTGTTGCAAGACTTGAAAACTTATGTGCACGGATGCTCTCCATCTAATCGGACTGAGCTAGAGCAATCATGCAAAGAAACTTTGGTCTTTATATTTCCAAAGAGTGTGAAGCTATACTCCAGATACCCACATCCTGTTGATCTATCAAATGAAATCCCAATAAAATGTCTTAAGGTTTGTTGTTGCAACCTGACAAAATGTGGAGAAGTTCACAGGGTAGAAACAGTTTTGTGAGGCACTGTAACAGCTGGCAAAACCAAGCCAGACTACAACTGAGGATTACAGGATGGAAACACATAGAACTCTTGTTTATTTAGACATAAGAATGCATTGGTCCACCTTAACCAGCCTTGGTTTTATAAGACTGTGCTGAAAGGCTCACTCATCATTTTTACATGTGTTCACATGGTCAAATTTAAAATAATGATGTCATGACCAAATATGCCGTGACTTGAATACTCGTAATAAAAATGGCATGTGGCATAAAGCACTGTAGAGAAGTATTTGCGGCTTTCTTGTTTTTTTGTCCCAGTTAAATGTTTTGGCTCAAACTAATGGAAATATCAGACAAAGATAACCTAAATATAAAAAGCAGTTTTCAAATGATATCATTTATTAAATGAAAGAAATCTATCCAAACCAATGTGGCTGTATGATGGAGTGATTACTCCCTAAACCCAGTAGCTGGCCGTTCAACCCTTGGCAGCAGCAGCTGCCATCAACTGTTTGTGATAACTGCTAAAGAGACTTTAACATCACTGCGGAGGAATTTAGACCCACTCTACTTTGCTGAATTGTTTTAAATCAGACACTCAAAGGGTTTTCTAGCATCACCAGCCTGCTGAAGGTCACTGTGCAGCCTTTCAATCTGATTTAACTCCAGACTTTCACTAGGCCACTTTGAAACCTTCAGTTGTTTGTGAACCATTTAGAGCTTCACTTGCTGGAGTTCTTTGGATCACGGAACCCACAGGTTTGAGCTTTAGGTCACAAACTGATGGCTGGACATTTTCCTTCACAATTTTCTGTGAAAGTCAGAGTTCCATCAATAACAGCAATTTGCAAACCCAGGTCCTGTCGCAGCAAAGCAGCCTCAAACCATCTCACCACCACCACCATGCTTGACTGTATGTGTGATATTCTGCTTTGGTATTAACATGTCATATCTGTTTATACCAGATGTTACAGGACAACCACATTCCAACAAGTTCCACTTTTGTCTCATCAGTGGCTCTGACCGGGGCACTTTATACATACACACACACTATATATATATATATATATATATATGTGTGTGTGTGTATATATGTGTGTATATATATGTGTGTATATATATATATATATATATATATATATATATATATATATATATATATATATATATATATATATATATATATATATAGTTCAGTCATGATTGAACAACTGGATCATTAATTTTTTTCTGTTTTTCACATGCCTGGTTTGGATCGATTTCAACGTCATTACTTCAAAAACTGCACTTCTGATATTAAATGTTCTTTGATGACCTGAAACATTAAGATGTGAGAAAAAAAGCAAAAACAGAAACTCTGCAGGGGGCGGGGGGTACTTTTTGACGGCACTGTATGTAAATAAGTGTCCAACAAATGATGCAGATGAAAGGCCACCCCCCCCCCCCACACACACGCACACGCACACACACACACACACACACACACACAGCAGAAGGGTAAGCAAAGAAACAATTTTAAGTGATGGTGGTAACCTGCATTTGAATGTATTTTTTAGCCAGAGTGGAATTTGCTACATTTTCACCATTTACATTTTTTTTTTTACTTTCTATGACATGTTTTGTTTGTTTTGGGAAGCCGGAGTTTCCATGATCTAATCTGGAAAAATCGACTGGAATGTCCCCTGAAGTTGATATTGAAAGTCTAAGATTTCCTGATGGCGTTCCAGTTACCTTGGAAGTTAAAACTCAAATTGGGGAATGAGGTCACATCTAGTGTAACTGTGTTCCAGCTAAAGGTCAGAAAATCAGTTGGATTTGCTAATTGTTCAGGCCGGTGACCAAGAGAACTGCTATTAGCTACTTATGATAATAAATTCTAAGCTTTTACTCAAATGAACCAGTGCAGTAACATACAATTAGGGCTTTACAATACCGGTATGGTGAGTAATTTGATGAGCTAGCAACTATAAAAAGTACAAATAAAAAGTTTCATTCTGGATCTCTCACCATGTTGTACACACAGCAGCAATGTTGGATTTTAAGGTCAGGTTTGATGGGCTCCAATTTTCAAGGTCAAAATGCTGACTTTGGTGGAGGTTTCATCTGATTTTCTGGACTGGGAACTCAAACATCCATCTACCTCTAACTCCAACATGGCTGCTGCGGGAGGCTGCAGTGGGCTCCTGTTTTCCTGCTTCTGGCAGATTGCATGTTATTAAATCAGTGGCTCACATGAAACCATCCAGCCTCTGCTGGTGAAGATGCTGCTGCAGGGCTTGACTTTAAAACATGCTGAGAAAGTTACTGTGGTCACAGTTTATATTGCTAAGAGTCTTGAGCTACAGGGTGACACGGAGGGACATGTTTCGGGTGAATGTGACAGCATTTCCAGGCTGGAGTTTTGACTGAGCTGGTAAATGAACCACATCATTCGTTTAGACTGAAAATCTCCTTGGACTGCTCATCTAATTTCATAACTTTCTTTTTCAAAGATTGTTCAAACAAGTGCTTTGTTATTCTGTGGTCGACTAAAAAAGTCCATTAACAAGGCTGATAAATACTCATGGTACCCAGGGACAAAGTCCTCTTCAGCCAGACATATAAACTTTTATAAAAATATGTTTTTTAAAAGTCCCTCAGAGGTAAATAATATTAATAACAATAATACACGTCACTGGGTTGGCCCCATTTGATGGGACTAGTGCTGTGAGAGCCCATCAGCAACAGCACCGGTGTCTGTGGGATAGAAAGAGCAAGGCCATGAAACAGCGTCCGACACCTGGACCTCTGCAGCCGGCATCAGTCGGCTCCTCTGAGCGGCAGCTGTCACTTGATCCTGACGGAGAACCCAGCTGGGACCAAGAGCTTTTGAGGTCTACTCGCAGGCTGACACGCTGCTGATCTTTGCTGTGTTCTCACTCCAGGGCTGGAGGTTCTGCAGGGCATACAGGGAGCTGTTCTGCAGGCACAGTGGGTCGGGGGCTACCGGCTGGTTGATGGTTTTCTGGAAGGCCTCCTGCTGCAGCTGCATAAGAATCCGGTTGGCCTGCTGCCGCTCCGCTTCACGCTCCTCTGCCGTCTGCCGCCTGCAAGGAGAGCGCAAAGAGTCTGAGGGAGAGCAGACCGCTGTGGGAAGCCAGGGCCCACAGACCGGAGGGGGATTTAACACTGATGATACCTGGACCGCTGGAAAACCCAGAGCAAAGGAAGAAAGGAGGGATCGGCTAACTAGTTCTTTAGAAGTGGGGTTAATATTGACAGCAACTTTAATATATTGGGTCTGTTCATAACCTGCAAGCTGTTGCAATAAAATGTTAGGCAGAAAACAGATGCTAAAATGTACACTCTGTGTTGATTTGTTATTTTGACTCTTCCAAATAAATAAAGTTTGTTTGTTTGTTTGTTTTTGCTATATATTACATGATGATTTGGAAATGTATTAGAAAACATAAATGATCGGGTCTGAACTGTCCACTCTGCTCAAAGATCAGTCCAGACGTTTGGAGCTACTGGAGCTGAGAGACAACTCTGCTTTGTCTTTGGAAATAATAATTACAAAACCAAGAAAACTCAGAATTAAAACAATTTAAAATGTATCTATCACAGTAGTCATTTTTACAGTTTACAAAAGCAACTTTCTATTATTATTAAAACATTGTTTAAGGAAATATTTTTTCCTATTCCGTAAGGAATACATTTTATTATTTCTGAATGGAACAAAAATATTGCCAGTTCTGCAAATGAACCACTTGCCATAGTAAAATCAAATCTTTGCATGTTAGCTTATTTCTCTTGAAAGTGTCATTGATTATTTGTGGAGAGAAAATGTTGTAACATTGGCTTGAATAGACCCCGAGCTGACCTGACCTAATAAGGATCCGAACCAAAATAATGTAACCAAGGTAAGTTAGTAAGAGTTTGAAACGAATACCCATAGTATTTATAATAATTATAATTTTTAATATAGTGAGAGAATTAAACATACATGCTCTGCTCAGTTCCCCTCTTCACAAATTAATACTCAGTTTTGCACCTAAGCGTTCCCATTTCATTTCTTCCTATTTTCATTTCTCAACTAAACCATATCAGTGCACTGTAGTGTGTTGTTTAATAACACTAATGCATTTTTTCCTACTATTTTACTTTAAAATGAAGACGTTTCATTTGAAGAGGGGGAAGTATGTAAGATGATGTATTCAATTAAAATTGCTACGTGTTAATGTGCTTATTTATTATAAATTTTAATTATTGTGTCTACATTCAGGATATGGCATTAGCTCCTGTAGCTGATATTATTTATTTTCCACTAATTCTAATGTTAAACTAACGGCAGGACATACTTTAAAAATAATAAATCAATTAAAGGCTTGTTAATACACGTAAATGGCGCAAAAATCACTTTTCATTTAATCCTAGATTATTCTCCGAAACTTTTGTAATTTAGGCTACTACTCCCACGTGTTTAGCTTCCGATCCCTATTTTGTAAATTTTTTAGAAAATGATTCCGATTATTTCCTTTGAAATAATCGGAACCCCTCCTGCTGCATTTATTAGAGCCACACGACCCCAGGTCCTTACAGCAGAAAATATATTATTATACAGGCTAATATTATAATACATTATGAATAAAGAAATTTGTATACAAATATTTAAAATTAGGCTTATAATCGACCGTAAAAGCCTGTACGAAACATCCGCTAGGCAGGTACGAAATAACGCAGCCCGAAGCGGTAAACAGCACCATTCGGTACTGAAAACAGGACGTTACTCTTTGTCCTTATAGCTTTTTTCCTTTTTAAAAAAGGAAATGGGATGAAAGCATCTTGACGTCTGGCCGAAAATCCCGAGACTGGGCCCAAACGGAAACTCTGGCCCAATGTGTGAAAACAAAGGCTGGGTTCTGATCTGAGCTCATCCCCGGAAAGGCTTCACCTGGTTTACAGGGTCCTGGTTATCTGGGGCGGTTCTGGGGAGATAAGAGTCGCTCCAGACTGTGTTCCATGTGCTTGGAAAGCATTAACCCGTCTTATGGCCTCCGAATGCGGCAACCTCAAAAGGGCTTGAGTTTGGAGCAAATCTTAGAGAAGAGAGGAAGAGCAGTCACCTCCACTTGGTGCGTCTGTTCTGGAACCAGGTCTTGACCTGAGCGTCGGTCATCTTGAGCGCCTTGGCCAGCGAGGCGCGCTCCGCCGACGCCAGGTACTTCTGGCGGTGGAAGCGCTTCTCCAGCTCGCAGATCTGCAGCCGGCTGAACGACGTCCTGGGCTTCTTCTTCTTCGGCGGAGTGCGGTTCTGGTACGGGTGACCTACACGGCGTGTGACAGTGAGGGGTGAGAGGGAGACTGCACAGGGCGGGATGGACAGGAGAGCGGGGCATGGAGAGAGGGTGAAGACAGGGTGAGCGGAGAGCAGCAGCAGCGGACACGGCAGGAGCTGGACAGGACAAACAGAGACATGCTGGAGGCGCTCAACTTCAGCCATTCATCAAAGCTAGAAAAGTGACGTTTAGTGGCAGATTCTTCAGTTTAGTTCCTAATCCCAGCTAAGCGCGTGGAGGAGAATTTAGGTACCTGTGCAGTAGGATTAGAAACCAGGAGATCAACGAAACATCAACAGGGAGAATTTATTGATTAAAAAGAATTTATTATGCCTTAATTGGCATACTTTTAAAGTTTACATTTAATTCCAATGGTTCTTCTGTGTTTTTTTTTTATTTAGCTGAGTGGGATTTTTTAATTAGCTGACGTTTCATTTGTTTGTATCTTCAAATTGTAAAATTTCAATTATTGAATTATTTCATGTATTAATATTGATAAAAATCTAGCCCATGTTTAGGAATGATTCCGTCCCCTTTATTTCTCCTGTGCCAACAGGCTGGTCCATCGCTGTGTTGCACAAATTCCTCCAAATTGGCCTATTTCTTTCCAAAAAAATTCTCCGTGTTTTGGGTGGGATTTGGACACTTTTCTGTATTTTTTTTTTTATTTCATTTCAGATTAGCCAGTGATGTCATCCCCTCCAAGGCCGTTCCGGCTCAGACGTTTTCTCGGGTTTTTGCGGCCCTACAAGCAGCTGGGAACTAAAGGCGGCTCTGCAGACGGAGCAGGACAGAGAAGATCCCAGAAGCAGCAGCTCCAAGAAAGCACAGCGACTACATGTCATCTGAAAAATAACCTTAAAAAAATCCCATCTGTAAACATTTCTATAATAGCGGACTGTATAGCGCGAACATATTTTTAAACAAATGAAAGTGTGAGATCGTCGAATCATAATATCATAATACTAATAAAAAAATATGTTCCTCATTTGTGTTTTAAAAGTAACTCTTGCAATTATTTTAATTTTCCTAATTAAAAATAAGTTGAACGACGGCCTGCTATTGCAGCGACTTGTCTTTATTCATCCTGAAGTACTACTACTGATAATAATAATAATAATAATAATAATAATAATAATAATAATAATAATAATAATAATAATAATAAGAAGAAGAATAAATGAACAATAAATTATTATTAATAACAACAACAATAATAATAATAATAATAATAATAATAATAATAATAATAATAATAATAATAATAATAATAATAATAATAATAATAATAATAATACCTGTGAACCTGTCTTTGGTGTAGCGCCGGTTGCTCTCCATCCACGGGAAGGTGAGCGTGTTCAGGTTGCCGACACCGCCGCTCGCGGCTGGCGGCCCCGCGGAGCTCCCTCCGCTGAGAGGCCGGTGCGCGGGGACGCGGATGACCCCGGCAGAGTTCATGTTAGTCCCGTTCATGTTCACGCTCATGTTCATGTGATAAGCTCCACCGAGCGATGCCACTCCACACGAGCCGCCGGCGGCTCCGTTGTATCCGCCGCCGCCGCACGCGAAGCCTCCCGCGCCTCCAACGTTGTTGCCGTAGGCCGGGAGTCCGTAGTCCGGCTCGTGCATCCTCGCGCCCAGCATGCAGCTCTGTTCCACGTTGCTGAGGATCTGATCGATGCCGAAGTTGATGGGCTCCACGTGAGCGTGCTGCTGCAGGTGCGCCCCCAGGATCCCGATGTGATCCATGGCGCTCGATGCTCCTCCACGCGGCGCTCCCTCGGCTCCTTCGTGCTTCTTCTGCTGGACCTGCCGCTCGTTATCTGGCGGCGGGGAGCGCCGAGCGCGTCTTTCTGTGTGCGCTCCGTGGCCTGCCCACCCTGCGCTGTGCGGCTCATCAATCAAGCTGCCAAGGAGAGAGCGCAATATTAACATCCCACTCTGCAGGGCCTGCAAAGTCAGAGGGAGCTGCTCACAGCCTTAATTGAACACACAAGCTATTACCGCCCCCCCCCCCCCCCATACACACACACAGAAGACATTTTAAACACTATTAGTTTTAGTAAATAACGCCTCCCGTCATAGTCTGACATTTTTCTTTCGTTCGAAGTGACTTTTCAAGCCTTTTTCATTTACATTTAATCTTTTTTTCCTCAGTTCGTCGGGTTGGCATTCAGCTTGCCAAGTTTCTTTTTTAACCCCTTTTCTTCGCATTCCCACCATGTTCAGGCCTCCCAGCCCTCTGATAAATACGGAAGAGTAATGGGTCAGCTTTTTTTTCTTTCTTTTTAAAAAAAAAATCTATACTGATTTCACTAAGAAATAGTTACATTCCAACGGATTTGGAAAAAGGCAACATTGGCTGAATATTTACCTTTCTGTCGGTCCCAATATCACACGGACAAATTGATAAAAAGTTGAATAAAGTGCATAAAGGAAAGAAAGAAAGAAAGAAAGAAAGAAAGAAAGAAAGAAAGAAAGAAAGAAAGAAAGAAAGAAAAAAGTTTGATTGGCATAAACATTTTATGAAGCCGAAAGGACAACTAATTATCCCAGAAGGCTGATAAACCCAATGGGTGAAGAAATACGAACAACTGAACAAACAGTAAAGCTACAGTAAAATAGTGTGTTTAAAAATCTACCATTTGGAGCAATTTTATATGATTTCATGTACCTTCACAATAAAAGGGCCTAATGGGCTAAAATGGTCCAAGGTGCGCAGATGAAAAATGAGCGGCTCTTAATGCTGCGGATCTGACGCTATTATTAATTCATGTTCAGAGGGATGACACGGCTGCAAACGTGGGTTTGCTTTGTTCTGGTGTCTTTTCTCCCGAATTGGAACCAACGGATTAGTTCAGGGTGAATGGCTGTAAAGGCTGGGATTTCAAGCCTGTTGAGGAATGCGGCAGATAGCTGTTGTTTGTGTAGCTTGTTTATATCAAATGAGATTTCCATCCTGCGACCAAATGGCTGCAGCTATAATGAACGCTTGGTCATAAATAACGCGCAGCGGGCCGTGTGGCCCTCTAAAAACCTAAGCAATTAAGTGAAAAATTAAACCGAGGGGCTCATTGATTTTCGCTCCCTACAAACGCCGCTGGGACTTAATTACTTAACGCGGGGTACTTACATATTAATATTTGATATGCTCTGAAGTGCTCTCATTGGTCGCCTGGCTCCCATGAAATTTTAATGACGCTGTCAGCCAATCCGCGCACGGACGCGCAGCACTCGGTTCAGACGTAGACAAATACGTGATCATGAGGGACTGGAGGGAGATGAAATGCAATCATGCAGTAATGCAGGCAGTATTTGGAGACAATCAGCTGGTGTTTACTGTCTATCTGCTGCATAATCAATAACATTCATTTTAAGAAGAATCTGTTTTATTTGGTGAATCTAAAACAAAATCATTATTTTTTTTCCATAACATGTTTGATTCCGTTGAGCCCCAGAGTTTGCTTATTCATCCGTCATCAGCTCTGAAAGCTTTGGGCTGATTGTGAAAGCAGATCTGCAGGATCACTTGATCCTGGAACATCAGGACTGACATGCTCAGAGACACACTGGTGGTGGCATCTTCTCAAATACAATTATCTAGTGACTGTTTTTATTTTAGCTGCTCAAATGTCCTTCTGGGCTTTGGGAAGAAGAAAAAAAAGAACTCAGCTCCTCACTTCAAATTGAGACAAGTAGCTATTGATTTCATGGCCGCTTAAGTAGCTCATGAAGCTGAAAGTACCACAAGCTTCAGAAGCTCACCTTCAATTTTGACACTACAGAACAATTGAGGTGTTGCCCTTTAATTCTCCCTGATTGTGATTTAACCCCTGCATAAAGTAGCACAACTGAAACCAGATATTTCCATATGGAAAGAAACAGTGTTTGTGAGACAAACAAGCATCCAGTTCTATAAAAGCTAGCCCAAAGAGGTGCAACAGGCCACCCACAACACGCTTTTGTGCCAAGGAAGCGAAATCATTCATCACAACTAAGCAATGTTTTCACAACGTGTTTTCATGCCGAAATACTTTTTTTTGGCTCTTAACCAAAGCTACACATGGTATTACGTATTAATAAATGAATACATTTTACATTTTAATAAAGACGCAAGTTGTTCATTTTATTTTTTTTTACCACTCTCTCTCACACACACATCTAATCCTGAGCTTTATGTACACACCAACAACAATAATTGCTTCATATTTTTTGTGTACTATGCATACACACATTTTTTAAGCTTCTGACCCATTTGCAAGGAAAGAGTAAGATACGAATGACCTGTAAATTTTAAACCTTTTTCCAGGATAAAAAAAACTGTGTGAGTGCACGTGGATATAAACAGCATGTAAAAAATATAAAAAAATTACCCCTGAAACAACTGTTTTGCAGAGCTCCTTGAATGTGCTGACACACTACACTGTAACTCCAGGGTACTTCATTTGGCAATGTGATCCAGCCTTAGTTTGTCAAATACACAGACAACAAATAAATAAGCATTAAATTTGGTTCATGGGTTGGCTTTCTGCAATGTTATCAGCGTGTAAAAACTTGTCTCCAGAGCCAGTCTCTGCTCCAAATGGTGATCTGCACCACGTCATCTATTTTCAGCAGTTATTGCCAGTTATTGCAGCCGTAAACTGCATAAAATATGGGCAAAACTGCAGGATGCGCTCCAGGACGCAATGAGGCGTCTAGTATATATTTGTCTATGGTATGAGTGTGTGAATGCGGAGAAGCGGAGGGATATTTCAGGTGGTTATACTCACAGTGTTTGTAGCGCGGCAGTGCAAGCTGGTCTCTAACGTGTTTATTGTCACTTGTTTAGAAGCCCAAATAACCAACCTTACTTTCAGAAACAAGCCCAAAAAACCTCAACACTTGACTCACTGAATTTACAAGCTTGACTTTAGAAAAAAAGAAGCCCAAAGTCGCTTATAATAAGCGGACTTGGCAACAATGGTAAAAAAGTACAAATCCATTTTAAATGTTGTTCCTCCCTGTATGACCTTAAATCAGACTTAGCAATTTCTGATTTGGCCAGTTAGGGTTACAGACATGTTTTTTATTTGCCTAATGCCAGAATGATCGGACAGATGTTTTTTATTACTTTTTTCAAATTCAGAAATTTGCATTTACTAAGTTTATTTTGCCTTTAATGTCATGAACTAACAGGCAGAAAACCTGATAGTCAAGCCAGACACGGTGTTGCTCTATAAAAGGTTTATTTATAATATAACCTGTAACGTGGTGCAGGCGGGAAACCTCTGCTGGAGCTGTCATGGATTTTAGGTGTTTGGCCCACATGCAGAACACAGTCAGGAAACAACGAGCAGTTAAAGATGTTTATTTAAGGCTCAAAGGTACACGAATATTGTGCTCTCTGAGAGAGCAGCTGACAGTGATCGAGACACTGCGGGATTTAAACACTGCGGGAGAAGAAAGGAACAGATTAATGAAGGCAAGATGAAGGCAAGATTAATAAGCTGTGTGTAGCTCTGCTTACCGCCAGGTGAGGTGGGGAGCCCGAGCAGCACCACAGCAGGTAGCAGGGAACAGACAGCAGCCGAAGGAACCAGCGTGAATCCAGGGAAGGGAAACTCTTGTCCAGCTTGAGGGGAATGCCAGAGCAAAATCTAAGCGGTGGGGATTCAGGAATCTGTCTTCAGCTCTCAGGGAAGCGACCGGTGAGTAATCTAAGGCACAAAGTGAACTACGAAAAAACAGGAGACAAAGGTTAGCACAGGGAACCAGGAACATAAGAAGCGCTGGGATGAGAAACTGTCGAGAGACAGTGGCCACTAAGTGTACCACAACGGTTTAACACTCTGGCGTCCTTCAGCTGACTGCAACCTGCTTTTAAGCTCCAAGCCAGAGCTGCCAAAACGAGCTGCAGATGTGCACCACGCCCACCACTCACAGTCACTTGTGAGGGAAAAAGAGTATTGAACAGGCCGTGCAGGCAGCGCCGCCAACAGAATCCTGACAGGAGTACGCTAAATATCCTGGCTCTGAAGAGTGCAGGCTGGTCACAGCAGAGGGTAATGGATAGGAGTGCAGTGTCAGAGTCCAGGTTTGGGTTATGCATGTGAAGGCTGGACAGGTTAAACAGTTTAGATGGGTTTAGCAAGCTTCATGGTTGTGTTAATAGTCCATGTGGCGGTCCAGAAACCAGAAGTTTTTTACCCGTCTGCCCAAAAAGTGGATCAGACAGCTGCAGCTGATCCAGAACGATGCTGCCTGTGTCCTCACTAAGACTAAGAAAGTAAAGCACATCACCCCAGTTCTAAAGTCCTTACACTGGCTCCTTGTATCTCAGAGAATAGACTTTAAAATCCTTCTGTTAGTCTATAAATCCCTGAATGGCTGAGCACCTAAATACATCACAGGCTTGTTATCAGTGTATCAACCCTCCAGACCACTCAGGTCATCTGGCTCCAGCCTGCTCTGCATAACTAGAACCAGAACTAAACAAGGAGAAGCAGCATTTAATTCCTATGCTCCACTTATTTGGAACAAACTTCCAGAAAACTGTAGAAGTGCTTAGAGCCTGAGTTCTTTTAAACCAAGATTAAAAAGACATTTGTTTAGGATTGCCTTCGACTGTTCTAGTTAAACGGTTTTACTGAAACATCATTAGTTCAGCTTTGTAGTCCAACTGTTTTTAATGTTTGCTTTTAGTTTCTATTTTCCCATGTTCTATTTTGTTTCTACATTTTATTCCTACTTGCTTTTATTCTGTTATCCCCCTATATTTTAATCATGTAAAGCACTTTGCATTGTCTCTGTACTGAAATGTGCTATACAAATAAACTTGCCTTGCCTTGCCTAGAAGGCAGTGTAGATGTCCAACAAGGGTTAGGCAACATAGGAGAATCGATGAAACGTAATCATGGTTGAGATTGGTAATCTGGCATGAAGAAATGCTGGACATCAACTTGTTAAGGCTTTCATTAATCTGGCACTGTCTTTATGTTTCAGGCCCAGTCCACACAAAGATGAACATGGTCATTGTCATTTGAGAAAAAAATGTGTGTCCACGCAAGAGGACACAGCGCCACTGAAAATGCTGTGGTAGGTATGCCGGGCCCATTGGTGGCGCTGTGACACTACTGCAGAAACCTGCAAAAAATACTCTGCAAGTGTAGACAAGTCATGTAAAGTACACTCAGCTACATGACGGGGGATCAGACACAAACATTTATGCTTGTGAAATGTTATCTTTATGTGGGTTGGCAGGGGACACTCCATGTAGAGTGAGCTTGTTAGAAAGCAAGAGTCAAGAAAGCTGTAAAAAACCCAACATTTGCCTTAGCAGGAATGCAACACTGGCCATCTTTATAGTCATTTGTAAGAGCAAGGCACATGAAAAGACATGGCTCACATGTGCACATAGAAACACAAAACATGTGTTTTTAAAATTTTCCCCTCTGGGACCCAGTTTCAAAAGTTATTGTGTATGATCTCCCAAAATGCCTGATCTGTGTGGATGCACAGCCTAAATGACAAAATAGCTTTGTGGATACACCTAATCCTGTGTCTGTGTGGATGAGGCCTGAGAAGAGCTTATAAAAAGTTTGAAACAGATGAAGGAGATGAGCTTCATTGCAGTGTCAGAAAGGCAGGCATTCAGCTGCCTTAAATGTTTCTGCATTCATACCAAACACATTTTCAGCATCAAAGAGGCATCCAACACCTCAACTTGGTTGCTTGTGCACACAAAAGTCAGACAGATGCACTGTCTAGAGCCTCATTGCTGTGATGGCACATCTGGTAAAGTGGCTCCCGTTGGGAGGAGCTGCCCTGTTATTTCCCTCTGCCGGACTCTTCGTAAAATTATGAATGAAATCGAAAGTGGCTTGGCTTTATTTACTGAATAATATAATATGCTCTGTGTATGAATTCACCAGATAATTCAGAGGCGTTTTGAGAGTTTCACCACCTACTGCAGGAGCTGTGTGCTGACGAGGGCTGCTTTCAGCGCTATTTACGTCTCACCCGAGCCCAGTTGACAGCCTGCTGACCCGCATCGGTGCCCCCATCTCTAGCCAGGACACCAGGTACAGGCGACCCATTTCAGCTGAAGAGGATCTGTCCATCTATCTCAGATTAGTGGGCATCATTCAGGAGGCTCGAAGTTAACATTTATCAGTGATCCGATGTAAAAATATTTTTCCTGTTGGAAAATCCCCCACTACGTCACATAGCGGAGTCTCTCTGATCAGTTGACGCCCCGCGTCCAGCTGTAAAAGTTCTGATTTTCCAACTCTTGCATCGGCTGCTCTAGAGGCGCTTATAGAGCAGCCAAATTTGCAGCACGAAACGGGCAGAAAGCTTCAAAACGTGCAGCACAAGATGCACGTGACGCGCCTCAGTAGCTCTCGAAGCCCCCTGAGGCACGTCCACCATAGACTTTGCATGTTAACCTGATGCCCTTGATGCTCAAAAGGCGTTTGGTCTGAACCCAGCATAATCCTAATGACTGCATGGAGAAAATGAATGGCAGGATGCAGACAGCAGACAGGCTGGATCATGACATTTAAACTATTTTCTCATGATCCTTAGATGTGGTGGAGTGTGTGGACAAAGTTCCTAGGCATTCATATCTCCTCTGGCTTCTCCTGGACTGTGAATATCTCCCCCTTGGTGAAGAAGGTCCAACAAAAGCTCTTCTTTGTCAGGAAGCTGAAACAAACTGGACTTTCTATACAGGTGCTCATAAACATCTATAGAGTCATCTTTTGTCTCTGCGTGACAATGTGCTATGGAAGCTGCATGGCACAGGCGAGGAAGGATTTAGCACTGGTGGCGAGGACAGCACAAAGGATTGTGGGATGTCGTCTACAAGAAACGGTTTATGCTACAAGAGTCCAGAAAAGGACCAGACTCATTGCCACAGAACCTACTCGGGCAATGCACTGGTTGTTCCATTTCCATCAGGAAAAGGATTAAATCAAAAACTAATAGACTTAAAAACAGCTTTTTTCCCAAAGCTCTGACGGCTAAGCCACAAACCACTATCCTAGTTCATAATCTGTTATGTGTTTACAAACATCACTGTCACTCACATGCTAATGTCTATTTGCACACTTAGTTTCTCAGGGAGTGTTTGTCTAGACATCCATGCGAATCACACAGTTCTTTAACTGGAACATTTACATTTTTTGCGACTGACTATTTACATGCCTTTTTAACTTCTCAGAGGGGTTTTGTCTAATAGATTGCACAGTAATTCACAGTAATTTACATTGTTCTGTAAAGTGAGTTCTATCTGTCTTTTTTGACTTGAACATTTAAATCATATTATATGCTAAAGACTATTTAGCTTCCCAGGAAATGTTGTTGGTGTATTCAACTTGAACATTATGTCTTGTTTAGTGTCTGTGTGTTATGTGTGAATTCTGAGATGGTGTTTCACCAAAATTTTATTATGGTTACATAATGATTATAAAGATTTTTGATTACTAGGGGATTTGAGTTATTCGGCCTTTGTTTCTTTCTTTTCTGTTAATATTCTCATTGTTTCCATTTTAGTTCCTCGCATAGGTTACATATTTCTTAGTTTATTCTATACATTTGGATATTCATGTTGGATCCCCTCTTGCTCAGATTCTACTCATTTTCTTTTGTTGGGCCATCTGACTACCTCTCCTAGCATTCATTTGGGTTCTGACGTGTCTATAGCTGCAAGAGGACGTTCTAGGCTTGTGAAAACTAAATGCTGCTCCTGTACCACTTAAAAATTTATTGAAACCGTAACTCATAGAGAACAAAGACTGAACACATTTTTGCATGTTGTTCTGCTGTTTCAGTATGGGTACACGCAGCAGAGCATTGTGTGGTACAGCTCAAAGGGGGAACCCACACTGCAACAGAACCCTGTTATTGGTTTGTCCATGAAGTTAATAACAGCTAGCGTTAGCTCATGTTGTCTGGGCTGTTTACAACTTCACTGATGCATGTTCAATGGCTTTACTGGCGGCGGTGGTCAGAGGACCCGGTGGCGCCGGTGCATGGCAGCCTTGCCTCTGTCAGTCTGCCCCAGGGCAGCTGTAGCTACTAACATAGCTCACCACCGCCAGGGTGTGAATGTGTGTGTGAGTGGGTGAATTACTGACTGCAGTGTGAATCGCTTTGGAGGTCGTCAAGACTAGTTAAAGCGCTATACAAGTACAAGCCATTTACCATTTACCATTTACTGTCCTTTCTTTGTTGCTCTCAAACAGCCATGTCGTTCTGTTAGCTTAGCGCGTAGCACAATTGAGCTCACTGTCTAATTTTAGCATAATTTTGACAACCTTCAGCGTAACACTCCTTTATGCTGAAATGCGTTAGCGAGAACCTTGCAGCTATGCTACTAATTGGAGTGACTGGTTTACTAAGCTAAATTATCCCATTCAACCTCCCCGGTATGTTCCATGTTATTCAGCCTGTTGTGGATGCAATTGTGTAATTGAATACGTTGCTTTACCAGATTAAATGTCAGTTTTTAATCTTGGATTTTGCGACACAAATTTCTAAATAAATGCGATTTATATTCCGGTGCGACTTATATATGTTTTTTTCCCTTTTTATGACACATTTATTTGACTGATGCGATTTCTATTCCGGAGTAATTTATAGTCTGAAAAATACAGTAATTCTTTCTCTCCAGTGCTGGCCTCTGCCACGACACATTGTAGAATCTGAAGACGAGCGGAATTCACAGACTTGCTAGCAGGTTTTGTTCATGACCCTCTCTCTTTAACCTTCAAAGAAAACTTAAGAAACTTTCATATTTAGCTGTTTCATGTATCCGGCAAATATCTCTCTTCCTTTTATTTTTGAAGGAGTGAAAGAAGCTTAGAGAATCCTGTATGCACATCTAGTAGCCCTCACTCATTCCTAAGCAAAAAACTTGGATAAGCAGCCTGTCATCCAGAGTTATTGAATCTGAACATAGATTTTCCAAGGAGACAACATTTCTCTCTATTATAGCTGACAAAAGCACATCTAACCAGAGATGAAAAGGTCTTTGTGTGAAATGTACACATCAAACCTCCAATAAAAGCTGAAGACTTCATGGAGATGCTGCTGAAGCTAGTAAGAGAGAGAATTGTTATTCACATTCAAAAGAATCATTTATCAACATGGGCTGAAAGGTGTTTGGGCATGATGACCATCCTTACACTTGGTAGAAAAAGGGGGAAGTTGTTAAGATGAGCCTGAGAGCAGCCTCACAACTGTGAAGTATGTGGGAGGCAGCATCGTGCTTTGGTTAGTGTTTGCTGCTGGAGGGACTGGTGCTCTTCACAGAATCAATGGCATTATGAGGAAATTATGTGAAAAATTTGAATTAACATCTGAAGACATCAGCCAGCAATTTAAAGCTTGGACACAAATGGATCTTCTAAATTGACAATGTCCCTCTGCATAACACCAGATTAGTTACAAAGTGGCTGAAGAGCAACAAAATCCATGTTCTGGAGTGGACATCAAAAAGCCCTGATCTCAGTCCCAGAGAACGTTGGTGGGCAGAGCTGAAAAAGTGTGTGAGCAAGGGTTTGTCTGCGGAGGGAAACCCCAAACATTTGGCCTAAGTCAGAAGGTTTTAAGGCCTGTTCTACCAAACACTTAGCCTCGTGAGACCATCCTGATCTCGCAAGCTTTCAAGGTTTCACTCGCAGATCAGTCTGGCTACTCTCCGTTAAAGAAAATTTGGAGCCGTTCACCAAACGAACGTCCAATCAGCGTTGGCTTTGAGGCGGGTTGAGGTGTGACGCAACGGGAAGCGCGACAGTTCAGTCTAAAGAACATGGCGGCTTCAGCCGACGAAACTAGCGTTAGCGTGGCTATCGAGCAAGTTTTATCGGAATTACAGAGTATTTCTCTGCTGAGCTAACGAGCCTTTACTTGCAGCAGCAAGAGTAGCTTGGCTTGTGGTTGTGTTTTCGTCGTCGCTCGTAACAGAGCGACGACGAATCTGATTGGTTTATTTGGCCCGTCTATCACCAACATAGGCCAATCAGCTAACCAGTATTTTCGCCCCTTCCCAAAATTACTTCAACGGAAGGTTTCCAGATGGATATGCGGAGCAAATCTATCTGGCGGAGTCAGGTAACCAAACACTAGCAACATGTATGGAAACTTCTGGAATTAATGAAAATTATAAAACCCATTTCTCTCTTATTAATTTACCATTTGTTAAATACAAATAATTGAGGTAATCCTAACTGACCTGAAAAAGGAGAAGTTTGGTCTGATTTACATGCAGACAGTGAGAAAAACGAGAATGATTTTTGTATATGGTGTATGTAAACTTGTGGTTTCAAGTGAATGTACTTGATGTGTGACCTGGGGTCCGTTCTTCATACGTCGCTAACTCAGTTAGCTGGATTTGATTGTTGACGATTTGGCATGATCTTGGATCGTTTGGTTCTTCGAAACTCATCCTGGACTTGTTGTCATAGCAACATGTGCGCAAACTTAAGCCTGCTCGCGACCAGGCTTATTTCATGTAAACAGGATTAGATCACAGCTTTATAAGCGGAGGAGATAGGAAGTCTGTGTCTAGCCAGCGCACTTGGACCACCTAGTGGCAGAGGACGGGACAGAATTGTGGAACACCATTTTTTAATGTTTAATAAAAGATGAAACAAATAATGCTTAGTTCCTGTCGTTTTATTTAAACAATTCTTTATAAAGAAAAGACAGCAAGTCATCTTTTGCCTGCATTAAGAGATAGTAATGTAAAGTCAGCAATACTACTGTCAAATGGTGTATTAGAACCTTCTCTGAAGGTCCTTTTGAAGCAACTCGATCTCTAGTGCAATTTTTCTCCTTTTCAAGTTGTGGAGTTCAATTTCTCTATATAATTTGTGTTTTTATCAGGTCAAAATACAATTTTTTTTGTTGAAGAAGCCGTTTATATAGGGAACGGATGGCACTATGTGTCATTTTGTGAAAAAAAAAAAAATTGTGAAACATGCCTCATGCAACAAAAGTAAAAATAACCTGTTTTTTTCCAGCCTTCTTATTGGTGGCTGTTATAATCAGACAAACACATCATTCAACAGTGGCTTTTAAAAAAGAGGAAGAAGTTGCTTTTTAAAATACAGTTTAATACTTCAAGGCTACCATTTTGTAGAATATTCTTGTACTTCACTTTTTTCTTCATGTTCTAGTGGGTCCCGTGAAGGCTCTGACATAAAAGAGCAAAGTAAATATGAAATTATTAAAATGCAAATACATACTGTAGAAAGTGATAGAAATATCTAACATGGACAGTATTTCCACATTAATTTGTCTGCTACTTTTTGCCAGCCCTCTCTCCTGGCTTTAACAGACTTTGAGGTGTTCCCTGTCGTTTTAATTAATGACTCAAATTCAGCATAACCTTCCATTAAAAGCTCGTGTTCTGCTTGGGAGAAAAACTGTGGGCGATCTTTGGCCATGCTGAAGAGCCAATAGCAGCGTTGCTGATCATTGTTGCTACTATCGACACATTTCCCCTTTTAAACAAACGCATGAACGCGCAGTTGTCTCAGATAACTCAATCCAGCCATACTAATCATAAACAACAGGTGTGTTCGAAGAACCCAATTAGCCGGATCATGATTAGCCGGATGAAATCATCTTGGACGTGTCATTTGATCTTGGATGTTTTAAGCAACGTACGAAGAACGGGCCCCTGGGCTGCTTGCATTAGAAAGTTAAATAACCTGTCAGTCCAAGACTAAGTACACTATTGGTACTTCCATAGGGTTTATATGGTAAAGTAGCTGCCAGGTGCTGCAAGTCCAATACAGCTGATGAATGCTCATCATCAGCATTACCACCTCCATACAAGAAGAAGTTTTGGTAGTTATTGGAGGGAAAGATAAAAAAAATAACATTAGACAAACAAATGCTGCTGCCAGTTAACCTGTGAAGGTTTATTGACCTGTTTTCAAACAGCTGAAGTCCATCATTTGACAGAGAGAAAGACTGTTCACAAGTGCCAAGTGAAAATCTTCCTGGTGGTGGACATCTCAGTAACATCTGTTTATGGTGATGGTGTGTAAAACTCAGAGTAACCAAGTAAAAACAGCTCAGGCCCATCTCCGGCAGCACAGGTCTCAGTCGGTATGCTAAATATTAAAATTCATGACATCAAGTTAAAAAAACACTGCACCAGAATGACCGTTATGACTGGAAGGGCGGAAGGAGAAAAACGCTCTTTAAAGACAGTATGGCTACAGGAAGGCATCTGAATGAAGGAGAAGACTTCTGGGACAATGTTCTCTAAACGGATGAAAACCAAAGCAGAGAAGTTTCATCATGAAGAAAACCTTTCCAGAAATGCCTGTAAGAGCTCATCATCTCTTCAAATGTCACTCAAGACATGTCAAAGCACATAAAGAAGGTGATGACGGGTTTAAAGTCCTGACTCTTGAGAGAGCAGAAACAATACCTAAAGGCATTAAAAGCTATTACATGCCACTGAAGTGGATGATTACTGAACTTTCCTTCATAGCATCTGGAGACGGAGAGAACATTCTATATGAAGTAGATATATCGAACATTAAGAGGTGCCTTCAGGTGCAGTTAATCCCAAAATTATTCATAACCACGGCGTATTTGGGTTTGAAGTAGGCTTTTCATTTTGACCAACACTTTTCTACTGACAAACCTATTTAATAAATTAGATTATTATAGAAAAGCTGGACCAAGTGCAGGTGGTGGGAGACAGAAAAGGAAAATCACATCCCTGATGGACAGTGTCTCCCACTCCACACATGGAGCTGTTGCAGAGCTGGAGAGCTCCTATGGTGACAGACTGTTGCATCCCAGATGATGTTAAACTTCATAATAATAATTTATAGCACTCTTTAACTGTTTACAAACATCATAATGGTTGCACAGGTTCTGATCTGATCAAGAATCATTTACACTGTTTCTCAGATGCTAATGTCCACTTGCACACGTTTTAACAACTCATCATGTATAATATGATTGAATTTGACTTTTTTAAAGTGCCTTGAGATGACATGTTTCATGAATTGGCGCTATATAAATAAAATTGAATTTAATTGAATTGAATCATTTAGCATCGTTCTGTAAACTGGCTGCTGTCTTTCTTTTGTTTTAACTTGAACATCAAATTTTTACCTGAATATGCTGTACTATAACTAGTCCATAATTTGTTACTTCATGGTTGGACTATTGCAATTCTTTACAATCAGGAAGTCCACAAAATGCAGTTCAAAGCCTTCAGCTGATCCAAAATGCTGCAGCAAGAGTTCTGATGAGCTACCTCTATAGTTATGCTGCTATAGGCTTAGGCTGCTGGAGGGCATCAGGATCTATTTCTCTCACTCTGCTGAGTTCTACTGTTCTCAAGTTTTGCATTGCTTGTCGTCATTTCAGCTTTTAACTTTTTGTTCACTCTCTTTTTTTCTTCATAGTAGGTACACCTGGTCTGACGTTCTGTTAACTGTGACATCATCCAGGGAAGACAGATCACCTGCTATTACCATCTAATGTAGAACAGATTACTGGATCAATGTGTGCTTCTGTGCTTTTTTGTCTCTCTTGTTGTGTCTCTGCTCTGTCTTCTGTAACCCCCAGTCGGTCGAGGCAGATGACCGTTCACACTAAGCCTGGTTCTGCTGGAGGTTTTCCTTTCCGTTAATGGGGAGTTTTTCAGGAGTGAATGCTGCTTGTCGGGACTTTGAAGCAATCAACTGGGTTTCCTTAGATTGGACAATTTTTGACTAATCTGTATAATCTGACCCAATCTGTAAATTCTGATTGAATTTGACTTTGGAAAGTGCCTTGAGATGACATGTATCATGAATAGGCGCTATATAAATAAAATTTAATTGAATTGAATTATCAATCAATAACTGTGCAG
Source organism: Fundulus heteroclitus (assembly GCF_011125445.2). NCBI lineage: Eukaryota > Metazoa > Chordata > Actinopteri > Cyprinodontiformes > Fundulidae > Fundulus > Fundulus heteroclitus. The sequence continues at coordinate 3,923,108 of NW_023396781.1, read as the reverse complement.
TATTTTTACCCTTTCTGTTAAGGTCTTTTTCTTCTCTTTTTCATCTTAACTTTATGTGTATCTCTTTATTCTTATTATTTTATCATCATTGCATCATGAGTTTTCAAGATTTCAAAAAATTTAAAACAATCGAGAATGAAATGCACATGATTTCTTCTTCCTTTACCTACAGTGTTGATAATTTACCCAGTGACGTTCAGATGGAACTCATTGACTTATTTTTGACACACAGAGCACTTTAGGTCTGTGTCACTGTTTAAGTGTTACGTTTCAGCTAAAGAGAAAAACTTTGTACACATGCAGAGACATGCTGAAGGGATTCTTGTCCTCTTGGGATCTACTTGTGTTTCTGAACAGACATTTTTAGCGATGGAGTTAACAAATCCAGATCTAGAACCTCTAATCCTTCTCAATGTCAATAGCAGCTTTTCGAAAAACACAATTTACTGCTTTTTGCAGTTGGATTAAATTTAAGCACAATTAAATTCAGGTTATCGTTTGTTTTGCCTTGCAACATAGCTCAGGTGTATTGTGTAGCCCCTTGTAAAAATGAATTGCCCACTCTCGTTGTTGAAGAAACACAGTAATAAATGGTGAAAATGATTCTTTATATAAGGGACGGATGAAGATAAAAAACAAAATACCAGAAATCTGCTAGTTTTGCCATGGACAAAAAATCTATTAAAATGGAATCTCATTGCCAAAACTTCAGAAAATGCCAAGATTGTAAGGCAAGGCATTGAACTAATGTCGTACGATAACTAGGCAGACTGTACTTTCTCTTTCCCTCTACCAGTCTTTATTTTTAATGCTTCTAGGCTCTTAAGCTTACCTTGGTTACTCGATCTTTTTGGCCAATCGTTTATTGTGTAAAATGTTAGAACTGGGGTTGAGCTTTCCAGGCCTCTCTGAGCCCGAGGGCTACTGTTTTCCTTCCCACTGTGTGACTGACAGCTCCCTATCAGCGCACTTATCAAGTGAAAGTCAAGGACTTCCAGAAGACCCATTTTCAGGTGATTGATGGAAGCCAGTCAGTGAATAAGGAGACAGAGGGAAAGAGAAAGAGTGAGTGAAGAGGGAAACCTCACCAATACATGAGTGAAGTAAAACAAAGTAAGCACTGGTTTATGGAAACTGGCATAAACTGGACTAACTTTGCTTAAAATTAAACTGAAGTGGATTATTTGATGTTTATTTTGCCATTTACATTGTATTGTAATGAACAGGCCGACTGAAAGACAACAAATTATGCGACAATTTGTCTTCCCCACAGAAATGCTTCTACCCTGAATATCAGATGTTTCCAAATCTGCTGGGAAAAAAGGGAAATAAGAACCATAATAATTTTGTGATGACCAGTGTGGCTATGTTGGGGCCCATCTCAGAAAATCCCATTTCTGCTTGGTGTATTGAATAACCAATCCAAAGTGTGTTCTGTGGGCAAGCATGCGTGCATACCTACAGTGATTTGAGTAAAAAGTCCCACATTTCACACATAGGGCTGGGCTATAATTTCCATAGCCCAGCCCTATACTTTTAAGTAATTGCCCATCCATCCATCCATCCATCCACCCATCCATCCATCGTCTTCCGCTTTTCTGGGGTCGGGTCGTGGGGGTAGAAGCTCTAGTAGGGAGGTCAAGACGTCCCTCTCCCAGCCACTTGGGCCAGCTCCTCCGGGGGAATCCCAAGGCGTTCCCAGGCCAGCCAAGAGACATAGTCCCTCCAGCGTGTCCTGGGTCTACCACTGGGCCTCCTCCTGGTGGGACGTGCCCGGAACACCTCACCAGGGAGGCGTCCAGGAGGCATCCTAACCAGATGCCCGAGCCACCTCAACTGGCTCCTCTCGACGTGGAGGAGCAGCGGCTCTACTCTGAGTCCTCCCCGGATGACTGAGCTCCTCACCCTATCCCTAAGGGAGAGCCCAGACACACTACGGACAATACTCATTTCAGCCGCTTGTATCCGGGATCTCGTTCTTTCGGTCGTGACCCATGAGCTTTGGGTCGTGTTCTTTATGAAAAGAACTGTGTGTGTTTTTCTTTTCATAAAGTAATTATAAAAAGGCACCTCAGAATCAAAGATTTATCCCAAATGCCCCACAGGCACATTTTTTAACAAATAGATTTTACGAGTTAAATATTGTGTATCGATAGTTTAAAAATATCGAGATACAATGTTTTTTTTGTCCATATTGCCCAGCCCTACATATACGGATAAGCACAGTTATAGAGGTCACAATGTGAGCCATATTGATGCTTCAGCTCTTGGTGGGATCACCCATGGTAAATTGGGCTGAGAGGAGGAGTTAGTCTAAGAATGATCCCAATGATATGACAAATCACATAATGAGGCAAACCTTGCCTGAAACAGGGTAAAAGGGGGTCTGAATAGCCGAACAGAGCATATGGTGGTTGAGCCTTGGCTCCTGGGGCTCATTTGGGCTTCTCCAGAAGAAGCAACAGAAAGACCCTCCATGTGGGCTACAACCTGCAGGGAGAAGTGTCAAGATTGGGTGGCATGCAAGCTGGGTTGCAGGTCATAGTGGGGGTAAAGGCGTGCTATTTTCTAGTGGCCTGACCTGGCGTTGGTATATAATGTTGGGCAATACCAACAAGGTATAGTCAGAGTTACCTGTATGCACAGCCTTGGCTCTTGATCCTAACTTCCAATGCAGCTGATGGGTTTTTGGTGGCCAGGGGGCTGTGATGTCTAGTTGCAAAAGCAAAGACTCTGGCCTGGGAGAAATTCAGAGAGGTGGTGGAACTCTTCACTTAGGTCAATATGTCCTCCGTGACAGAGGTTGAGCCTAAAGATATGGGAGAAGGCAATTTCATCACCCTGGCAGAGGTCATTGAGGAAGTCAAAAAATCTCCCTGCCAGGATGGTGCCAGGTGAGGATGAGGTTTGGTCTGATATGCTGAAGGGGTTGAACATAATAGGGCTGGTTGATACATCTCTTCAATCATGCAGGGAGCAAAGGGACAACATCTGTGGTATGGTAGACTAAGGTGGTGGTCCCCATTTTTAACAAAGGGGACTGGAGAGTGTTTTCCAACTATTGAGGTATCCCACTTCTCAGCCTCCCTGTGAAAGCCTTCTTTAGGATGTTGGAGGAGAAATCCAGCTGATTGCTGAATCTTGGATTCAGGAGGAGCAATGTGGCTTTCCATCTAAAAGACTAAGGGGGCTGGGAATGTTTGTGTCTCTTGTCTACATGTGATTGGTGGATCTGGTGAAGAACTATGACCGTGTTCCCCTAGTGAAAAATGGTCTTAATTGGGGAGTGCTGTGGAAATATGGGGGTGTTTATTTCAATGGTTATATGAAACTTGTATGTTCAACCCAAGTGCACAAAGTGGAACTTGTTCCCAGTGTGGGTTGCCCCTTGTCACTGATTCAGTTTATGGTGTTCAGGACAGGATCTCAAGGCATAGTCATGCAGGGGATGGGGGTGGGGGAGCATTTGTGGTCTGATGACAGTCAGCTCCTTAAGCCTGACTTTGGGTTGGGGATCAGTTTCTGCCTCAAGAGGAAGAGTTTGAGTGTCACTGTGACCTGCGGGGGCTCTGCAGTAAGTACAATAGCAATGGAAAAGGGGCTAATGGATGAATGGCTGGAAAGTTGGAGGCTTGTGAGTAAAGTTGTTTCTGGATGCCAAAACTTGGATCTGGGTAGGGATGGATGAGTAACTGGGCCTACCCAGTGTTTTCCTTGTGGCAAACGTCTCATTTCATAAATTTCTTACATCGGGCAGGCCCAATCACATGTCCTACACTCGGTGAATATTTGCCATTTCTGTGTATATAAACAGAAACTTGGGGCAGAAAGGTACTTATAACTGTCTGTGTGCAGCTCGAGTGCCACTCAATGACCGTGCTATCAATCTGTCAGGATTCAATATAATCACACAAGGAATAAATATAGATAAATGTTTGTTCTTCTTTCTTTTTATTCTTTCAGCTTTTCCTTTTGAGGGGTCACCACAACGAGTCATCTGTCTCCATCTAACGCTTTCTGACTCTTCTTCTGCTGCCAGCAGTTGTTGAATACAGGCAGATTTTATCTGCAGCACCATCTACCATGTAAAATAAGAACTCCACCACTTCAGTTGTGCTCAAACGAAAGACCGTTTATTGGGGCCCAATTCTCTTGTGTAAACTGCTTGGCAGAGGCTAAAAATGTCTGAAGACCGGTGACGCAGATTGGAAAGCCAAAAGTGAAAGGGTATTGTGTGAAAAAAAGGAAAAGTCTGCATGCAGTTCCTGACTAATGTGCATACATTCCATATCTATTTACTGTAGTTCTGTCTTCTGCAGCAACAGCCATCATGAAGTGGATGAAGAAGAGAGACAGAGTGAGGATGGACAAAGTGAAGAGAGAGTATTTGCTGACATGGTGAATAACATTAGTGGGACAGGGCGGGAGACAGTGGCCGACAAACAATAAGGTCAGCATGATTACTACTAGTGTTGCGCCAATGCCATTTTTTGGCCCCGATACCGATACTAGATACCTGGCTGTGCAGTATTGGCCAATACTGATACCATCTATTTGAAATAGATGTGTGTGTGTGTGTATATGAAGAACTGCATACTACTTAGGGTAGTAGAACTTTTTATTGCCTACCTGGAATGGGTGACAATAGTTGAATAAACTTTTGGCTCTCAAATGCCATAATAGTGCAACTTTCATGAACTTATATAACATGTATAATACTAGTCGGGAGAGAGACTACACTAAGTGACATACAAACATCAAAATGGTATCGGTGCCGTATTTCTTGGTACTTGCCGATACCGATACCACCATTTTAGTGCTGGATCGGGGCCCCGTCCCATACTGGTATCGGTGCAACACTAATTACTACGCCAAAAATATTTTTCCAACTTTGTTCTTATTATTGGTTAAGTAATGCAAATTGGCTACAACAGCATTATTGTGCTGAAAAAGTTTGGATATGGACCCGATGCCCAGTAATGCTGCAAGGATCTCTTGGGGCGCCAAGCAAAAAATTCCAAGGGGGCCTCAGAACAGGTTTCATCACATAAATCAAATCCAACACTGACAAAAATGTAAATGTTTAACTTTAACTATTATAAAGTGCACATCTGAATTAAAAAAATATGTAATTTAAAGGTAAAGGGGATGATTGCTCTGAAACTGTAGCTAATAAACAACCAAGTCAACTTGCTCATCATACGACCCTCCTACCTGCTCTTCTGCTCCTTAAGCGGGATCAGGTGAAAAAATCTCCCAAATCCATTCTGGTCTTACTACTATCTTCTGAGCCCTTCCTCTTCTTCTCATAAACTTGTAAGACAGTTTGCTTCTTGTGACTCTCAAACATTTTTAAAGTATAGGATAAGAGCAGTGGAGCTACAATGAACAGCTGAAACAGAAGCTCACTGGATGCATAAACCAAATTAGGGCTGGACGATATAGAAAAAAGCATATTGATAAAATATAAATCACAGTGACCAATATCGATAATTATCTAAAAATTCAAAACTTATATTTCAGTTGCAGCCCTGGCCATTTTATGCTGTTGCTTAATTACCTATTTTTAAACAAAGATCACTGACGTCAAACACAACCATTTATTCAACCAATGTTTTACCAAAACTTTAAGTGTTGAACAAAAGAAAAAAAGAACACGTGCTCTCTTAACTCTTTGAAGCTTGGTGACGGAGCGTTTCTGGGCCTGTGTTTGTGGGTTGGGAGGATGTAATAACTGTAACATTAACCTACATGATAGGCTAGAATGCAAAAGGAAGAAAAACTGTTCTTCTACCAAACTTTTTATTGACCTTTTTTGATTGAACCACACGTCTACCGTTGATGTTGCTTTTAGCCTGTGCTTGTGCAGCAAACAAGATAGCCTTATTTAACTCAAACATTGGTTTGAGCTTTCCATCAGGGACACTGAGAATTGTGTTGTCATCCAACTTTTCTGCTGTTGTTAATGTGAACAGGTTCAAAGTTTGTCGGCCCTCTGGGGGCCTCCAAACACTTGCCTGGCCTCCCTAATGGCACCCAGCGCCCATGCTGATGCATATTCATCAAACACCTTCAAGTGACAGAGGCATAAACTACTACTACTAATAAGCTACTCAAATTATGTTCATCGTGTACTCTTTATTATTACAATCAAGTATTTATCAGTAATACAACCAACTTTAAACCCATATAATAAGTATCACCAAGAAACATAATGACCATACTAAATAACATTGGTCAAAACTATTAGTACAATTTCATATATTTTGGGGGGAGTTTCCTTGTGCGTATATTATATGATAACTGTACTTTGCGTTTTAGTTTTTCCTGTTGGCATCACTTCCATTTCATAAAGAGTTATTCAATGAATCATAACTTTTTGTGAAATTGTTTCTGATCTTAATACCAACATAGATACACATATTTGTAAGGGTCTGCAGTGATCATTTCTAGTCTTTGTCACAGTCCAGCCGTGGATCTGGGAATGATATCTAGTTGTTCTTGCTCCACACAAAACATAGCCATCATCCACTTGAACTCTTTCTTGCTCTACTTAAAAAAACTTTGTGCTTAGCACACATCACTTTTATATTCAAAACAACATAAGTGTATGTCCCAGATGATAGTATTACTAGAAACCTGGAAACACCAGTTTTTTTCGTGTCTCCAGCTAATAAAAAACAGCGGTTAAGATTAGAATATTGCATCAGACCAATAAAAAAGCACTTTTTTCATGCACAAATGAGGGCCTCATAGAAGTATGTTTAATAATGCCTGTGAAGGTTGTTTTTTTCTAAAGGTACTTTTATTCTGATAATCCAGCCTTTTAGAAATGCATATTCTAATTTATGAAATATGACTGTACAGTATACCTTGTATGTCTATAATAATAATAATAATAATAATAATAATAATAATAATAATAATAATAATAATAATAATAATAATAATAATAATAATAATAATAATAAATGCCATTTATATTTCATTGTGCAACTGGAGCATGGAGGCTGGGCAATCCACACAAGGAAGGTGGTAGTAATTTCACATGTAAGCAGTCTGTTTCTGCCTCACTGATTCCTTAAAGATAACCTAAGATTTATCACTTATCACAATCACTGACTGTGTTTTGATTCCGTTACATATTAGATTCTTGTTTTTATTTTACCCCCCCCCCCCCAGTGTTTCCTCGCTGTCTGCACCTTGTGATCCTAGCCATTCAGTTCACTTGTGTCAATTAATTATTCCTCATACCACTCACCAGTTTCTCCCATTATTTAAGTTCCTCTTGGTTCTTTGTTGGTCACCTCCTCACTGTATCCTGTGTTTGTAAGTTTCAGTTATTCATTCATTATGGTCCTGGGTCACTGCTGTCGCAGTTTGGGCCATGAACCATGCTAAATGACGACACTTCTGTTTCAAATTCTACCTCTAATTTTCATTTGGACCTGAGATGCTTGATGATGGTCAAATTATTCATGTTTGGCTTGGTGCTAGGTGAAATGCTTTTAAAACACAGGTATAGTTCTTTTTCACAGTGTTAACATACCCTTTGGACGTTATTCCTCTAAAATTTTTCTTTCATCCTAATTTATGACACATTAAGTCAGTACCAAATATTAGTATACCTCACATGTAGGAAAGCCAGTAACATGCCTCTAAAAGAGACATGTTGATCCACTAGCTTATACAGTTTTCCCATAAAAGCTCTTTTTTCTGTTGGTCGGACCTCGGCTTGTTGACGTCTTGAGGAGAAATAATGAGTGGTTGATGGGAGGAATTATTGGCTCTGTGGGAGGAAACTAAGAATGCATGATTCTTGGCCTCAGCTTTCAGAACGGAAGCCTCAAAGTTTCGGTAATAATGAAGAAAACTGCTCATCCTCTGATCTCTGACATTACATTACAGATGGCTGCTGTGTGAATTTCCACAGAGGAAGAGCGATGTTGGCATCTTTCAATCAGACGGACTGAAAGCACAGAGTAGATGTCCCACTTCTGACAGGGATCCGCTGTGCTAATGTTAATGTTTCTCATTATTGCATAAATCATTACTAATCTAAAAGGGCTTGACTGGTTGAACATTCTCAGCTGCAGAAACAGGCTTATACCTTTAACTGGTTCATATCAGACATATTGTGATCTAAATGTTGATGTTCAGTATAGCAGTGTGCAGTTCTACTTTGAGGAAGGAAGGATTAGGCAAAATACTCTCACAATAAGTACACTTCAGAACCCAACCTGAGTGTAGAAGTTTGTATTGATTCAGGTTGTCTGTGTTCCACATAGGGTCACAGTTAAAGATACAGCCTCAAGTATTTCCACACATCCTTCTGAAAATCTTGTTCAGCATTCTTTAGCAACAAGCTTTTGCAGTCTTTAACAAGCTTCTTGTATGATTCTGAGTGGATGCTGCTGGACCGGTTGTACCTGCAACGTGATCTCTCATATGAGGAAGTCAAGGAGTGGAGGGTGGCTTTATCCTTTCAAATAAGGTTTTATAGTATTTGGGGGTTTACTACCTTACTATCTTACTCAAGTTGTTACCCTCAGAAGAACAAAAAATGTTTAGGATGTTCAATCCAGGAAGCACCAAGGCTCAACATTACTCTGAGGGGGGAACTGCTGGAACGTCAGTCTCTCTGGCCACAGTAAGGTGAGTTTTACCCTGGCATAAACTAAGAGGAATCCATCAAACCATCCATCTTCTATACCCACTTGCAGGGTGACGGGGTGCCTAGATGTCTATCTCAGCAGTCATTACAGAAGAGACGGGATACGTTTTAGAAAGATCACCAGTCCATCACAAGAAAACACAGAGGTAGACAGGACAAACAACTTTTCTGCAAATTTCGAGATAAAAATTAATAGAGAACACAGATATGCCAGCAAAAGATGCTGGGTTTCAGCAAAAAACGTGTGTACAATCATTTATACAACAACAACAACAATAACAACAACTTTTTTAATTGGTTTTATATACAATTCAATAAAAAATGAAATGTTGAAGAATATTTATCCTTTTCTCAATAATCAATTTAAAACTCTTTATTGGCATTGCAGCGCCCATCCTGGTCACATCAAAGGATGACTTTAAACCTAAATTTGCCAAGGGTATGAATCATATTGGGCCTGTTTTTGTCATGAGAAAAGAAACATTAAAGTAAAAACAAAAAATAAACATGAAATTCACCTCATGATGTGAGTTTGTAAACTCCTGATGGATGTTCCAATGAGACACAGATCATGTCATATAAGGATTGATATTCTAAGGGTAACATGGATGAAAAAAAGCAGGTTACTACGGCAACATCTGGATCCTGATGGAAAGTGAAAGTCACTTCCTGAAACGTCCCAAAGTTCCCTGAACACTAACAACCGGCATAGAGCACAGCTGCATGGTTTATTGCAGTCAGAATGAAAAAGTGAAGTGGTCCTGAATCCTAAACCTCCCAGTCTGCTTCCAGAGGATGTTTGCACACAGCAGAAATCAGCAAATCTTCAACAACCGGAGTCTAAACGACACGGTTCTGTCAGTAGGCACTGTGTCAGCAGGGCGGGTCGTGTGGAAACAAATGAGGCCGACATGTGCTATCAGAGCCTGTGGTCATAGACACAACAACAGAGCCGATACTACAGATCAACCCTGGATGTGGTGTGAAACGCCTCATTTTAGACCAAACATAATCTATCATGTAAACTTCCCCTGAATACTGCCATGCTGTGTGGAACAGGCTGAGCATTGACTCCTTTAGTACAGAACAATCCGAGACTGCACGTCCAGGTCTAACAGCAGCAGCCAGACTGTACTAAAGTAATGAACTGGCAATTCCAGTTCCTGGTGAGGTTCAGACACCAACATCCAACAGGTGGAGTGTGTCTGCTCTAACAGTAGCTCCTGTCAGCAGTGTGAGGCCCCGACCGTCCACCCAGAGCACTGCGGGGCTCTCTGTCCTCTTTTAAGACGCTCTGGGTCGAGTGCCTGCTTCCTGCTGTCTGCTGTCCAGAGCTGGTGGGAGGAATGGGGACTCTTCTGCTTTCCAGTTTTTCGTCCATCCATCTTGTGTGTTCAGCTGGGAGACACTGATGGGATCATCCTGTTAAACTTTCAGTTTAGTGCATCTGACACACTGACCTGTAAAATAAATGGAGTCATTATCTGAGAACTCTTTCTTTGGAGAGTTTTTATGTGTTTACTGCTTTTTTTTTTCTTCCCAAGGTAAAACGAACTTCTGAAATAACGCACTTTAATAAAATATCCTCGCACTGAGTATGTTGATACTTATGGTAAAATAATTGGATGCAAATGCACTTAAATATCTCATTGAAAGGCATTCCATGTCATATCAGGTGTTGGCTGGATTCAGCTGGACATAAAATATTTTGTTCCTATTGTCAACAAGTTAAAATTTCCACCTCAGTCTTCACACTGAATTTCAAAGAGACCTGTTGCTCTGTAGATATTTTCAGAACAAATTTCTGTGTGTTGAAAAAAGAGATGGAACAGACAAAGTTTGACCGATATAGTGTGAGCTACACTTTCAGTGTTCTCTATCGCCGCTGCCATGCATAATCCAGCTGAAATGATCATGATCATGGGAAACGTTAACTTCTCGGAGAACTTTGACTAAGGGATGCTGTTTTTACATGAGGAATGCCCTGTGTCATTAAACAGAGATCTATTTGGCAGTAAATGTTTGAAGGTTTGGTGTGTGTGTGTGTCTAACATTTCTGATCTGGCGTGGTTAAACAGAATCAGAATTTTAACAAAAAGGGATGGTGACCTTACAGTGTGATTAAAAAAGTAAAAAAAAACAACACATTTAATGGGTCGTTTTCAGTCAAACTTTCTGTTTGACTGTTGTTCAGTTTTCTGACATTTAGTGTGAATAAGAGCAGCTTCATCAGTAGAATAGGAAGATCTTTAACTGTCCCCAATGGAGAGATTTAGGTGTACCGGCAGCAGCAAAGAGCTACTTTACAACATGAGAAAAAATACTGTACAGTTATCAAAACTAGCTTAGTCTAGAAACTAAATAAATGTGGAACTGAGTAGGGGGATCTTAAGAAATGTGCAAAATATGTATGTATATAGTTATGCATGAAAACATCAATAAACTATTTACAAAATTAAAAATCCTGTGCATAGAAGCAGGGATGTAAACACTTATTTAGTATGTCAGGAGTAGTGATGGTTCTAAAGTCCAATAGCTGCTGGGAGGAAGGATCAGTGAATGCTCGAGTGCACCGAGGATGCAGCAGTCTGTCACTGAAGGAGCTCTTCACCGCCGCAGCATCTTAATGCATGGAGTTGGGGTTGGAGACACTGGGTCCATCTGAATCCCCTTATTGGGTAAGGACTCTTTAGCCAAAGGGAAAGTGTGTCAGTGGCCGCCCTGATAAGTGCTGGCCGAATACTGCAGTCAGTAAGGAAGGAGGTAGGAACTGTATTTAAGGGAAGGAGCCAATATCAGTATTGGATACTGGGAGTACCCACACAAGCACGACATTTAGAGTATGAAATCCTGTGAATAAGAACGGCTTTATCAGTAGAATAGAAATATCTTTATTATTACTGTTCCTTCAAGGCAATAGTAATAATATCTGCACCACAATCTAGTTCTAAATCTTTTCTTAAAATATAAAACAATTTTTACAATAATAATAATTTACAAGATTGGCTGCATAAAATCTGGAATCCTTTCTGAATATTTCTTTACAAACACAAAAACATACATTTTCACTTCACTCAAGATCTGGCATAAAGTTATTAAAAAGATAAAGATACTTTCTTTTCATACAAGTTATGAACATTGTTCTTCCTTCTGTCTTTTCTCCGTCTCTCTGCACCACTCAGCCTTCCCTATTGTGTTTTCAAACACAGTTCTATTGAAAGCCAATTCCGTTTGTCTGTTTGGAAAGAAGACTTCCATTTAAGTTCAGAGCTATACAAATCCTAACATCTCTTTATAATAACAAAAAAAAAAAAAAAAACCCACAAAAAACAATAAACGAAATAATAAATCTGTCTGATTTTTACAGAATAAGGAAAAAGTTTTTGGTGTCAGACTGTCAGATTCCAACATTATTCTAGCGATAGAAAAACTGTCCCGATTAAAGTTAAGAATGTGGATTTTCTAGGCACTTCAAAATACAGAAACTGTCATAAATGAGGTAAAAACAAAAGTATTAACAGTAATTAGCAGAAATGAAAGCCATGAAAAGCAGACACACACACAGTCATGACACACACATAGATGCACTTCAGAATCAGACTGGCTGGTGCCTGCTCGGCCCCAGGGGTGAGCACTGCTGCCTTAATGACTTGCTCAGATCCACATCAGGCTGCTTAGGCTCCGCAGTCTCACTGAAGGAGGACGGAGGAGCAACAGCAACTGATCTAGGGCCTCCCCCTCCTCTGCTCTCCTTTCTCTTTTTTGCTAAATTCATTTGGCTTTTTTTTTTTCATTTTCTCCCATTTCTATCTGCCACAGGGCTCTCATTCCTACCTCCTCTTCATTTGAACATAGATCTCTGTGTCTGGCCAGGACCCTCCCTGTCACTTCATTAAGTTGCACTCACACTGACAAACTCAAGTGGAGCAGTGACTGTTTGTTTTCCATTGTCTCATGTGTGGACAGTTGTACTTACTTTGGTTTCCAGTTAAATGGAACTCAATATGTTCTAAGAATGGCATGAGAGACGCACTCCGGCTTCTACTTTCTTTTATTTAGATTCAGAAAACAAATGATTCATAGAAAAACTCTTCATGCAAAACAACAGGTATGAGTTGTGTGTGTGTGTGTGTGTGTGTGTGTGTGTGTGTAGCTCTGTACTTTTTTATGTTGGCTACTTAGGACCTGCTTTGGTACGTTCCTTTAGAAGACCAATGGGTCTTATAGAGACCAAAGCCTGGTCCTAATGTTTTGGACGCCCAGTTTTAGGTTAGGGACAAATGAAGTTACTAAAATGGAGGTTAAAACAGAGACCTGATATGGTCAGAAACACATACTTGCATGTCTGTGGGTTTTAATATTCATCCTGAAAGCAAGTGAAGTGATCTAAAAGGCAGAGGCACCTACACAAAAACACATTAGAAGGTGAGGATTTGCTATGTGCACACTTAGTAGATGTTTGTCTTGCTGCTAAATGACTGAAAGTGCTTTCCTCTTTGAATCATGCTCCCCTCCACTAGGGGTCAAAGGCCACTCTCTAATTGGCTTAATGGACTGTGTTGCAGTAAAACAAGCAGGTCTCAGGTCAGTATGGATCAGAGATCAGCGAGGACCTGAGAGGGACAACAAACCAGTAAACACACAAGGTTTAGACACAACACTGCCATCCAGCAGGCAGATAGAGTTACTGAGCCTGTTCTGCTGTGTCCACAGGTCTTTAACTTTAAAGGATAAAGAACAGAGCTGAAACATACCATTTATTCATTTTCCTGACTGAGCACGGATTTAATAGCCCTAGTAAAATAATTAAAGAGCGCACACAGCTTTGTGGAAAAAAGGATAGAGCAAAGCCCTAAGGATGCCAGGGAATGCCTTGTACCACAATCTGATATAAGAAGTGGAGGCAAATTCTAAAATATTTTTGCAGTGCCTTGCAAAAGTATTCATACCCCTTGAAGTCTTGGGTATGGACAGAGAGCATCTGTGATGCTTACTTTCCAAGTCTTGCCAGGGTTTCTCAGTTAGGTTTAAGGCAGGGAGACTGGAGTTGAGCACCTGTGGTTTATGGTCTGGGCTTTGACTGAGTCATTCTACCACATGCATATGATGTAATCTATACCATCTCATTGTAGCTCTGGCTGTATGCTTTGTGTTATTGTGCAGTTGGAAGGTGAACCCCATTCAGGCCTCAAGAGCAGTGTACATTAACACCATCAAATAATCTAATAATTAGGTCAGTCACAGGTATTTTGACATTAATTAAACAATCTAAGTCAGATGGGAAATATTTTCCTTTAATGTTAAAAGATATCTTATGCATTAAAAAATGCCCAGTAGTTAATTTATTACCCAGCACTGTAACTTATTTCTTCCAGAGATAGATACTTCACCAAAGATCTAACGCCGAGCTCACGCTGACTTTGGTACGGGCATAGTGTGGGCGCCGCAAGGAACCCAAATAATAGAAATTAATGTGTGCACTCACATTAGCCACGGTACTGTGCGGCTCTGGTTACTGAGGCCATGTGGTGCAGCAGAAAATGGGATTTTTGCTGGATACCGTAGCAGGACAGTCAAGCACCAGGGAATTACATGAGCCAAACAGGAAGTCAGATGCTGCGTTGTAACAACTTCCTGTGTATTTAAAAATAAAACCATTCTGCAAACTCTGCATTTTATCTCTTTCTTTGCCTGCACATACGCATTGGCTTGAAAATGTAAACATTATGTCATAACTGGTGACATGTGGTGAAATCCTAGAGCATCCCTAGCATCAACAATGAGGGGAAAAAACGAGGTAGTGCTTGTACAGCTCAATACGGCTAATCTTTTACGAGGCACTTCCGACATATTACAATAGTTATTGCCTGAATTCGTGGCAAGTGTGTGAACCCACGCGAACTTCTGTTCTGCCAGCTACGCCGCTGCCTGCTGCTGTTGTCCTAGGAGCAGTGTGAATGGGGGTTTGCAGAGAAGCCGCTGCTGGATTAGGACCTATACCTGCATTGTGGTCATTGTGAACGTGGTGTAAGACACAGGTGTCAAACTGAAGTCCTCAAGGGCCAGTGTACTGCA